>NW_004444174.1:2120756-2206702 GCF_000243295.1 Trichechus manatus latirostris
CAGAACCCTCTGTTGTGATCCTGGTCAGAGCAGTCAGTGGTGGTAGCTGGGCACCATCTAGCTGTACTGGACTCAGTCCGGTGGAGGCCTTGGTATCCTTTTTTAGGATATGCTTAAAGCTATTGGTTCTTTGTCTCCCTGGAAAAATGTACATGATAACACGTTCAAATATTTGCATTGTTTTTTAGGAGAGTTAATGAAAAACCTGAACCCCATTCATTTTTCCCAGTTTAAAAATCTGTAAGAGGAAAAGAGCAGAAATTAGAAGGAAATGTTTCCAATGGCATTATATGAAATGAACTGTTCTCTATAGGAAAGCAAAAAACATTAGGATTTTAGATATTTTCAGTAGACAATGATCGTCTAAACATTACTTTTTTTCTGCCTAACTTTTTTCTTTTTTCCTTTATTTCACACATTTTAAAATAACTTTGTTCAGTCTTATATATTACAAAAGCTATTATCTGATTATTATGGAATTTTCAGTGAGTTGGCTAAGTGTGCAGGCTCTGGAGGCAAAAAGTATGCATTAAAATTCAAAAGTCATCATGGAATCTTGGACTAATACCTAATTTGAATGCCACTGTTTTCTCATCTATAAAATAACTATAATGAAGTGCCTACATCACAGGGTTGTTGTGCATGTAAGGGCTTGATACAGAGCCTGGCACCTGTTAGTTAAGCAAAAACAAGGAAAATACATTCCCTATTACCTTACCACAAAGCGCCAAGCATACAAGAATTTTAAGATGGTAAGTAAACAAATTGTGTCAAATGCTATAAAAAGATCAGCAACTGAATTTGGTAATTAACACTTTTATAGCAAATATAAATGCAGCATAAGAGAAAACAGGTTGCATATGTTGAGATCACACACCTGAGAAATACAGAAATATATAGAAGGTAAAGAGGATTAGACATTTGTGTTGTAATTTATTTAATTTTTTTCTCTCTCTTTGAGAGTAGTGAGACCTATGTATCATTGAGGGAAGAAGGAAAGGTGCCAGGGAGATGAAGAGATAGAAGTGGGAACGGGAAAAGAATAAAAAGAAGAGGCAGAAGAGGAAGAAGTCAAATTTATAGGTGAATTATGGAAAGCTATGTAACCACAATAAAATGCTGATATTCTTCTACTTTTAAGACACATCTCAGTTTAGTATTTCATCTAAAAGTTACAGGCATCCAATTCCGAAATGCTTTAAAAATAACTCAAGTCTTTACTGATTGTTTCTTGAAGAGGACACAAAAGTAGAATTACATCGCATGTCAAAGATTCCTCCTTAGACATTCCTTCCTCTCCAAAAGTCCCATAGTAAACATGTATTCTCATGTCTACTCCCTCTCACCACACTTTCTCACTCCATGCTAAATCTAGATCTTACCTCTTACCAACTGGAACTTCCATCTCTTCAGGATCTACATGTTGATATAAAGCTAACTACCCTTTCTCAAGGGTTCTAATATTTGCCTCTCCGTCCAATGCTCAGTACAACAAAAGAAGAGATTCTTCTATCAGGACCCATCCTCTTTATATAGCAGGGAAGAGAGGGAATATAAATACTTATAGATTAAAAATGTTGCCCTTTCAGAAAAGAAAGTCTTATCAGAAGATGGTATAGAGACAGCCTTTTTAAAGAAAAACAAAGAGAAGGCAAATGGCACTATTAGCAGCAATACTGTTTAACTTCACATTTTTTCACATTTAAATTAAGATTTTTAACAAACTTCTGTTGGATGAGGAAGCATAATACCAGTATGTCTTAATTCCCTTTTTGCTCCAACATGAAGGCAATGACTTCCTTTCACAGACAGTGTTTCTCACCATCTTCAAGAAGAACTCTGGATGGTTGTGGAGGGGTGAGGAGGTTCAGAATCTGTAGAATGAAGGTAGGGGAACACCACATGTGATGCTTCATAAAAATCTCTCCTACTTTTCTGTACTGATGGGGTCGTTTCATGTATTTTATATGAATTTGTCCAGCACAGTGTTTGGTACATTGTTGATGCTGAATAAATGTCAAATGAACTTAAATTTTTATTAAATTATTAATTCATTAAGTTTTATTCAAAATACATTAATTTTTATTCAATGTATTTGGCAGGCCAAGATAATAGAGGACACCTTATTAAATATATCTATAATACATATTATGTCTATATATATATATCTGTAGTACAGATATTAAACATATCGTATATGTGTGTATATAATATGCACATATGCATGTGTGTATATATATATATATATATATTCACACACACACACATATATATGGAAGCCCTGGTAGCACAATGGTTTAGCATTTGGCTGTTAACCAAAAGGTCAGCAGTTCAAACCCACTAGTTACTCTTTGGAAACCCTATGGAACAGTTCTACTTTGTTCTATAGGGTCCCTATGAGTCAGAATCAACTCTATGGCAATGAGTTTGGTTTGGTTTTTTGGTATACATACGTGGAGCCCTGGTGGTGCAGTGGTTAAGAGTTTGGCTACTAAATAAAAGGGCGGCAATTTAAATCCACCAGCTGGTCCTTGGAAATCCTATGGTGCAGTTCTACCCTGTCCTATATGGTTGCTCTGAGTCATAATCGACTCAACGGCAATGGATCTGTTGTTGTTGTTTTTTTTTTTGGCACACACACATATATATAGTTGTGTTGTGTTGTTAATTGCCATTGACTCTATTCTGATTCATGGCCACCCCATGCAAGCAGAGTAGAACTGCTCCAAAGGATTTTCAGGACTGTGACCTTTCAAAAGCAGATCATAGTGGCCTATCCCTGTCTTCCAAGGTGGCTCTGGGTGGGTTTGTGTCAACCTTTCAGCTGGTAGTTGAGTGCTTGACTATTTGCATCACCCAGGGACCACTTTAATCACGTCTTGGTTACAACCAAAGACTTTCTTATTTTCTAAATCTTTGCTCCATCAGCTTTAATTTGGGCTACATTTTGGTACTGAGAAAAATTCGCATTGGAATTTAGCTTTCATAGTCCCATAAATCATAGTGCCCTTACAGTCCACAAAATTTCCTTCATCCATACTAGAGTGATCTCTATTTATTACACCAAAACACTTGTGTCCATTCTTCATTTCATTTGTTAAGTGGTTTTCCTTGTTTATATCTACTTTTCCCCTACTTATACCACTCCTCAATGCTTCCTCTGTTAAAGCAAGATAGAATGTAAGGCAGGTTTGCTGAATTTAATTAATGCTAAGGAAATGGTTATCCTAGCAATAAATAGAAAAGTTAAAGCTTTCAGAATTCCCTCCACTAGTGAATATTTTCATTGCAAGGTGTAGATAGTAGCTAGGTATTATGAGAGAGAAGAGAGATCCATCCATGGATAAATTTTTTGAAAATAATTTTTAAATTATTGAATTATTTAAAAAAAAATTGTTCCTAAATCTATTCATAAGTCTAATGAGAGAACATTATCCATTTCTGAAATTCTAGTTTAAAAAAATACAACAAAATATGAAAACTCTGGAATGCTTAGGAATTTGTATACATTGAATAATGTCTAACATATATGTATAATAATGTATATAAATTACTGTATAATAAATTGTATAAATGTATAAAATTTACACATAAATAAAACAAGAACCAGATCACATGATCATCTCAATCAATGCAGAAAATGCCTTTGATAAATTTCAACACCAATTCCTGATAAAAACTTTCAGCACAATAGGAATAAAGGGAAATTCCTCAACATAATTAAGGGCATATATATACGACCAACAGAAACCCTGGTAGCATAGTAGTTAAGAGTTCAGCTGCTAAGCAAAAGGTCAGCAGTTCGATTCCACCAGGTACTCCTTGGAAACCCTATGGGGAAGTTCTACTATAGGGTTGCTATGAATTGCAATCAACTCAACGGCAATGGGTTTTTTTTGTTTGTGTGCTTATACACAACCAACAGCAAACACTATTCTCAAAGGAGAGAGACTGAAAGCATTCCCCTTGAGAACAAGAACCAGAGGAGGGTGCTCTTTATCACCACTCTTATTCAATATTGTACTGGAAGTCCTAATTAGAGCAAAAAAGGCAAGAAAGGGAAATTAAAGGCATAAAAATTGGTAAAGAAGAAGTAAAACTATCCCTATTTGTAGATGATATGAAATTCCAGACTCCACAAGAAAAGTTACTGGAACTAATAGAAGAATTCAGCAAAGTGTCAGGGTACAAGGTCAATATAAAAATATCAGTGGGATTTCTGTACACCAACAAAGAGAACTACAAAAAGAAAATCAGGAAAACAATACTATTTATAATAGCCCTCAAAAGATAAAATACTTAGGAATAAGCCTAAATAGAGATGTAAAAGATTTATACAAAGAAAACTATAAAACACTACTGCAAGAAACCAAAAAAAAGACCTACATAAATGGAAAAACATACCATGCTCATGGATAGGAAGACTTAACATTGTGAAAATGTCAATACTATCCACCTACAGACAGCTGATCCTTGACAAAGGGTTGAAGTTCATTAAATGGGGAAGAGAAAGTTTCTTTAAGAAATGGTGCTGGCAAAACTGAATATCCATTTGCAGAAAAATGAAACGAGATCCATACCTTACATGATACACAAAAACTAACTCAACCAGAAGAACTAGATGGTGCCCAGCTACCACCACTGACCGTTCTGACAGGGATCACTATAAAGGGTTCTGGATAGATCAGGAGAAAAATGTGGAACAAAATTCGAATTCAGAAAAGAAGACCAAACTTACTGGTCAGAGACTGGAGGAACCCCTGAGACTATGGCCACCGGACACCCTGCTGACTCAGAACTGAAACTACTCCTGAAGTCCAACTTTCAGCCAAAGATTAGCCAGGTCTATAAAAAAAATAAAAAATAAAACAACACATGCAAGGAATATGCTTCTTAGTTCAATCAAGTATACTAGGCCAAATGTACAACACCTGCCCAAACACAAAGATGAGAAGGCAGTTTCATCCAGTTTTCACTTAAAACACAATAAATTTTTTTTAAGAAAACTGACTCAAATAGATTAAAGATCTAAATATAAAACCTAAAACTATAAAGATCATGGAATAAAAATAGGGAAAATTCTAGGGATACTAATATATGATATAAATAGAATACCAAACATGCCTAAAAATACACAAAAAGTAGAAGATAAACTACATCACTGGGAGCTCCTAGAAATTAAACACTTACTCTCATCAAAAGACTTCACCAAAAGTAAAAAGAGACCTTACAGACTGGAAAAAATTTTTTAGCTATGATATATCTGACAACTGCCTAATCTCTAAAATTTATAGAACACTTCAACATCTCAAGAACAAAAAGGCAAACAACCCAATTAAAAAATGGGCAAAGGACATGAACAAACACTTCACCAAAGAAGACATTCAGATAGCTAAAAAACACATGAAGAGATGTTCTCTATCATTAGCCATTAGAACGATGCAAATCAAAAGTACAATGAGATACTATCTCACCCCAGCAATAACGGTCCCGATCAAAAAAACAGAAAACAACAAATGATGGCTAGGTTGTCTGGAGACTGGAAGTCTTATACACTGCTGGTGGAAATGTAAAATGGTACAACCACTATGGAAAATGGTAAGGCGCTTCCTTAAAAAGCTAGAGATAGGAATACCATATGATCCAGTAATCCCACCTGTAGGTATATATCCTAGAGAAATAAGAGCCATGACAAGAATAAACATATGCACATCCTGTTCATTGCAGCATTATTCACAATAGCAAAAATATGGAAACAACCTAAGTGCCCATCAACAGATGAATGGATAAACAACCTGTGGTACATCTTCACAATGGAATACTTCACAACCATAAAGAATAATGATGAATCTGCAGAACCTCTCACAACATGGATGAATCTGGAGAATATTATGTTGAGTGAAATAAGTCAGTCACAAAAGGACAAATACTGTATGAGACCACTATTATAAATAGTCCAGAAAAGGTTTACATACAGAAAGAAACATTTTTTGATGGTTACCACGGGTGGGAGAGGGGAGGAAGGGCAAATCACTAACTAGAGAGTAGACACCTGTTAACTTTGGTGAAGGGAAAGACAGTACACAGTGTTGGAATGTCAACACAACATGATCAAGGCAAGGGAAGACACCGAGAAGTATGCAAGAATAAAAGGTAATGATGGTAAATACTATAACATATATAATGCTGCAATAACAGTAATAACAAACAATAATTTATGAGTGGATACATACACTGAATAGGTGTGGAAGGATGTATGGGAGTACACTTAGTGCATATATATGCTTGGCTGTGGATATTTATACATACATATTTGTATGCCCTGCATGTATATTCATAGATATAATAGAGCACACAGAGGCACAGTTATGGAAACATCCTAGACATAACCAAACACCTCGATCGACTGAGTTACTGGGCTTGAAGGTAAGGACCATAGTCTCAGGGGACATCTAGGTCAATTGACATAGTTCAAAAAGATAGTGTTCTACATTCTCCTTTGGTGAGTAGTGTCCAGGGTCTTAAAAGTTTGCAAGCAGCCACCTAAAATACAACTATTGGTCTCTTTCAGTCTGGAGCAAAGGAGAGAGAAGAAAACCTAAGACTCAAGGAAACAATTAGTCCAAAGGACTGATGGACCACAGGAACCACAGCCTCCACTAGCCTAAGACCAGAAGAACTAGATGGTGCCTGGCCACCACTACCAACCTCTCTGACCAGAATCAAAATAGAAGGTCCTATACTCCACAGGTCTCACCGCGTCTGGAGCAAGGGAGAAAGAAGAAAGAAAAAAAAAAAAAGACACAAGAGAAAGATTAGTCCAAAGGACTAATGGACCACAAGTACTGCAGCCTTCACTAGACTGAGTCCAGCACAACTAGATAGTGCCTGGCTACCATCACCAACTGCTCTAACAGGGATCACAACAGAGGGTCCCAGACAGAGCTGGAGAAAAATGGAGAACAAAATTCTAAAAAAAAAAAAAAAAAGAAAAAAAGACCAAACTTAATGGTCTGACAGAGACTCGAGAAAGCCTGAAAGTATGGCCCTTGGACACCCTTTTAGCTCAGTAATGAAGTCACTCCTGAAGTTCACCCGTCAGCCAAAGATTAGACTGGCCCATAAAACAAAATGAAACTAAATGGGCACACCAGCCCAGGGGCAAAGACAAGAAGGCAGGAGGGGACAGAAAAGCTAGTAACAGGGAACCCAAGGTCGAGAAGGGGAGAGTGTTGACATGTTGTGGGGTTGGCAACCAATGTCACAAAACAATATGTGTACTAATTGTTTAATGAGAAACTAGTTTGTTTTTCAAACCACCTAAAGTACAATAAAAAAAAAAAAAACTGAAAAAAAAATGAAGGTTCTTGTTAGAGTGGGAAAAAAATGTAGAACAAAATTCAAATTCATAAAAAAGACCAGATTTACTAGTCTTAGAGAGACTGGAGGAACCCCCAAAACTATGGCCCTTAGATACCCTTCTAACTTGGAACTGAAATCATTCCTGGAGGTCACCTTTCAGTCATATTATAAACAGGCCTATAAAATAAACAATACATCCATGAGGAAAGTGCTCCTTAGAACAATCATCTATATGAGACCAAAAGGGCAACATCTGCCCAAAAACAAAGATAAGAAGACAGGAATAGACAGGAAAATCAGACAAATGGAAATGAGGAAGTCGGGGTGGTTATGGGGAGAGTACTGACACATTGTGGGGATTGCAACCAACATCATGGAACAATTTGTGCATGAATTATTCAATCAGAAACTAATTTGCTCTGAAAACCTTCACCTAAAGCACAAAAAAAAAAAAGATATCCAACTTGCTATGAAAAATATATTAGATATATGTAAAGAGCTAAACATGTATCTAACTTGTTTAAAGAATAACAATGAAAATTAAGGTGAAAAAGAGACATTGTTATGAAATTTGTATTCAAATACAATATTTTAAATAATATGTTTCTTATGCACATTTACACAACCAAAGCAAATTTCCTTACACAATCACGCTCCTATTTCTTGGTAAAATTATTTGGAACTCCTGAAGCAACTCTATTGAGTCCATTTTGAAAACCACTAGTTTAAACAAATTATTTGACTCACAAATAGCTACATCATACCTATCATGTATTACTATGATTTACCAATATTATCTTCCTAAATTCTAATAATTGTTCAACTAGGTAATAAATTTCTTCAGGACTGAGATATTGATTTATATAATTCGTTTGGTTTCACATTGCGCCTAGTGTAATTATGCATAAACAGAAAATGTTTTCAAGAGTTTTTAAGAATGAATGAACGAGTTAATAAATACTAGGAAGAAGTCTGTCAAAGGCAGTAGAATGTACGTTCTTTAATAAATGATATGCATATGCATATATAAGTTGGTAAAGTAGAAGGTCTTGAAAAAGAGGAAAACCCTCAATGAGATGGATTCACACAGTGGCAGCAACAATGGGCTCAAATATAGCAACAATTGTGAGGATGGCGCAAGATCGGGCAACATTTCGTTATTTTACACATAGGGTCGCTATGAGTCGGAACCAACTCGATGGCACCTAACAATAACAACATTCTCTTATTTTAAAGTTGCCTATTATTTACATTATAATGGACATAATTACTCAGAGTCATTATAAGATTTTGTGAACTAATTTATGGAATTGACATTTATTTGAATCATTCAGTTGCCTGGCTGATTTACTGACATTGTCAGTTATTTTGGCATACAATAGCTACACCCTTACACAAATAAACTCAGAAATTTGTGTAAGCATTCAAAGTATCAGTAGGTTACTTCAGAATTAAATTCATTTAGAATGCAGGATAATGTTCTATACTACCATTTTCGGGTAGGTTTTCTAGAGAAATCTATATATTGTTTCCCACAAGATGGTGCTATTTTCCCACTAGCAAAGCTATAATTGTTGAGCAGGATACATACAGCTATAAAATGAAGCATATAGGTTAGAAGGAGAAGTATTTTCCTATTTGAACTGGCATCACATAAGTGCTTCTATAACTGTTCTTAATGTCTGACTTCCCCAAATATTCTTTTATTAGAATGCAAACCTATTTCCAAACGCTCCAGCCTCATATATCCAACTCACTACTCAGTGTTTCCACATTAATGCTTAATAGTCATCTCAAACTCAGCATATTCAAAACTGAACTCCTGATCATCACCACTGTCATCCAAACCTGTTTCATGTACAGTTTCCCCATCTGTCATGGATTGAATTATGTCCCCCCAAAAATGTGTGTATCAATTTGTCTGGGCCATGATTCCCGATATTGTGCAGTTGTGCTCCATTTTGTGATTGTAATTTCATGTTAAACAGGATTAAGTGGGATTGTATAACACCTTTACTAAGGTCACATCCCTGATCCAATGTAAAGGAAGTTTCCCTAGGGTGTGGCCTGCACCACCTTTTATCTTACAAGAGATAAAAGGAAAGGGAAGCAAGCAGAGAATCTGGGACTTCATATCACCAAGAAAGCAGTGCCAGTGCTGGAGCAGAGCACATCCTTTGGACCCAGGGTCCCTGCGCGGAGAAGCTCCTAGTCCAGGTGAACACTGATGAGAAGACCAACAGAGAGAGAAAGGCTTCCCCTGGAGCTGACGCCTTGAATTTGGACTTCTAGCCTACTAGACTGTGAGAAAATAAATTTTGCTTTGTTAAAGTCATCTACTTGTGGTATTTCTGTTAGAGAAGTACTAGATAACTAAGACACCATCTTAGTTGATAGCAATTCTATCCCTCTCTTTAATAAAAAAACCAAACCCATTTCCATCGAGTTGATTTCCACTCATAGCAACCCTATAGGACAGAGTAGAACTGCCTAGCGTTCCCAAGCAGTGGCTGGTGGATTCTAACTGCTGACCTTTTGGTTAACAGCCGAGCTCTTAACCACTGTGCCACCAGGGCTCCATTCTTCTGTTTACTCAGGCCAAATACCTTAGAGTCACCATTCACTCCTGTGTGTGTGTGTGTGTGTGTGTGTCTGTGTGTGTGTGTGTGTGAGCTTCTCTCTCTCTCCCCACATCCAATCTGTCAGAAAATCCTTTTAACTCCACTTTCAATGTATTTCCAGAATCTTATGACTCTTGTTGCTCCTACTTCCACTATCCTGCTCTTAGCCACCATCATTTCCTAAATGATCTCCTTGTTTCAGACCCTGTTTCCCCTCAGTACGCTTCACCTAGCATGGATCATGTCACCTGCTTCTCAAAAGCTACAATAGCTCCCTATTTCACTCAGAGTAAAAGACAAAGCCCTGGTTCACTGTTATCCTTCAACCCTCATCTTCTACCACTCTCCCCTTCTCTTCCCTTGGCTCAAGTCATAAGGACCTAGATTATCCTCAAACACGTAAGATACACACCAGCTGTGCACCTCAGCTCTAGTTTTTCACTTTACCTGGAATGATTTTCCCCAAAATTATCACTAGGCTACTGACACAACATCTTCAATACTTTGCTCAACTCACACCCTCTCAGTGAGACCTAACACCTCCAGCTGCATCCTCAGCAATCTCATGCCACTTACCATTTTCCAGCACACTGTAGAGATTATTTATTTATGGTTGTTAATATCTGCTTCCACCACCCCCTCCCCCCACTCCCTAAGTGTCAAGGTCTTGTTTGTTTAGTTGACTTAAACCATGGGTCAAGAATAGTGACACTAGCAAGTGCTCAGTAAATACTTATTGAATGGATAAATTATACTCTAAGCATTAGTAACTAGTGTTCAACCAAAATAAATTTGATTAATGCCAAGTGTCTTAGTTTTCTAGTGCTGCTATAACAGAAATACCACAAGGGGATGGATGGCTTTAACAAAGATAAATTTATTCACTTACAGTCTAGGAGGCTAGAAATCCAAATTCAGGGTGCCAGCGCCAGGGGAACTCTTTCTCTCTCTATCGGCTCTGGGGGAAAGTCCTTGTCATCAATCTTTCCCTGTCTGGGAGCTTCTCAGTGCAGGAACCCCAAAGGACACACTCTGCTCCTGGCACTACTTTCTTGGTGGTATGATGTCCCCCTGTCTTTCTGCTTACTTCTCTCTTTTATATCTTAAAAGAGATTAACTCAAGACACAGTCTAATCCTGTAGATTGAGTCTTGCCTCATTACCATAACTGCCTCTAATCCCGCCCCATTAACATCATAGAAATAGGATTTACAACACATAGGAAAATCACATCAGATGACAAAATGTTGGACAATCACACAATATTGGGAATAATAGCCCAGACAAATTGATACAAACATTCTGGGGGACACAATTCAATCCATAACACCAAGTAAAATAAGTAAGATGTCAATATTATTATATAATTGGTAGAAATTCTAATTCAAAAATATTTACTTACAACCCACGGTTTAAACAAACAAAAAATTTCAGTTTAAGTGGCTAACAATAAGCAAAATAGGCTTCACATGCTATACTTTGGTGTAATGCTTCCTTCTGTAGATGGTACGAGTTGAGTTAGGATTATGCAGTGAGCCAAATTAAGTTTCCTAGAAATATATATTTCTGTAACATAAATAAGGAGCCCTGGTGGTGCAGTGGTTAAGTGTTCCACTACTCGCCAAAGGTACCCACCAGCTACTCCATGGAAGAAAAATGTGGCAGTCAGCTTCCATAAAGATTACAGCCTTGGAAAGGAAACCTTATGCGGCAGTTCTACTCTGTCCTACAGGGTCACTATGAGTTGGAATCGACTTGATGGCAGTGGGTTTATATCATAAATGTATCTGTCGCATAAATGCATATGTGCTTTTACATTTGTCTTCAGCTCTTGGTTTTATGTGAGAATAACATGACTTTTACGACTGCTCTATATCTGTGTAATTGTGGTGGAATCAGATGTGGCTAAAAGAGTCAGTTTGTCTGATTCAGTAAGACATCCTTGTGAGATGCCAATCCAGGATTCATAGGTTTCTAACATTTCCCCCAATACAAGATCAGGGATTCCAAACCAAAACAAGTTTTGGTTGCATTCCATTCTGTCATAGTCTTTTTAGATAGAATTTGAGGCTAAAAGTATATGTTCTACCAGTTTGACTATTTTTCTTAGTTTTACTAACTAGTTTGGCTAAACAGAGTTGTTATTAGTCAGTTATTTTACTAAATTGAAAAATAAGTAGTTAGTAAGCTCTAAAATTAGTTAAAATGTCAAAACTGATTATGCAGACTCAGTGAGAGGCTCCTTATAAAATCTATGTCCCTGTTTTCTATTAATATCCATTTACATTCCCATAGCATGTAACTTACTTTGCAGCTGTGTCTCTCCATTCCCAGGATCATGGGCATAGCCCTCACTATGATCATTACCATGCTCTAGTTCAAATATTTTTTTTCAAAGCAGAGTGATTGGATGATTTTAATGTGCATTGTTAGTTCATATTTTTGTATGCATTTGTTGTTGAAGTATTTAACCTGTGAAAGTTACTTAAAGTTTAAAATCCTAAAAAAAAAAAAATTGATCTGTTATGTTCTTGTTTTCTAATAACTATGCTGTTAATTTGTAAATTTTAGCTTTCAAATTTATCATTCAAAAACAGGAAGGAAGAAAGGACAGAAGGAATCCGAGGAAAGAGGGAGAAAGGGAGGGGGGAGGAATGGAGGAGAAGGAAGAAGGGAAAGCAAGAGAGAGGGAAGAAGGGAATGAGGAAGAAAAAAAGGGAGAGATCTTAAATGTTGGTGGCTGGGCCACAACTAATAAAGTTACTTCAAGGCACCTTGTCTTTTAGACGGCATTCTCTGCTCAAGCTCTGTAGCTTTATAAGAAAGAGCTTTCTGCTTACCTATTTGTTATCACATATGTAATTCCTTATTAAAACACCTGAAATAAGCATTACCTTGTGTAAAATTTTACTTAGTGGTCAAGTTGATTAGTTCTCACCATATCTGGTTTGCATCTCCTTCCTTTGCATAAAGGAAGACTTCCAAAACCCCTGCATTTATGCAGGGTCATGTGAGAAGTATTCACCACAGGGCTGTGAGCAGAAGTGACTTGTGTTGTTTCCAGTCCAGAGCTTTTAAAAGCAGATGTGAGCTCCTCGTGTCCTCTCTCTTTTCCTGTTGCAGTGACTGTGAAAGCCATGTTTTGAGATGGTGTGTCCCAACATAGTAGAACTTAAGTCAGCCAGCCAGAGTCCCTGAGTGACTTTCTAGAGTACTTTCCTTATACTGATGTGATTGGACACTAAATCTGTTGCTGTAAAGTCAATTCCAACGCACAGTGACCCTGTAGGACAGAGTTTCCAGGGGTCAGCTGGTGGATTTGAACTGCCAACCTTTTGGTTAGCAGCCAAGCTCTTAACCACTGCACCACCAGGTTTAACATTAGACATTAGACATGTGTTAATATTTAGGAGACAAAGTTTTAGTGCAGCAAAATTTAGCCTATCATGACTTTTAAGGCCAGTAAAGTTGATAATTATAAAATTATGTTTTATTTCTAATTGACTCAAGGTAAAATTTGGTACTTTTCTCACTATTCATTCCACAGCTATTAATTTCTTCCACACATTATTTTATTCCAAATATTTTTAGTGCAATAGTTCCACTAGAAGCTGGCACCCTAATGTCATTTGTTCAATGAACAAATTCATAGTACCTGCTATTTGCTAAGTAATATGATAGAATTGAGAGAACAAACAAAATGAAATTAGAATCCATGGGGGAGACAGGGGATAAACAAGTAAACATATCAATCCAATCATGATAAATGCACCAAAGGAAGAACGTGGATGGTCCCAAGTAGATGTGATCTAATCTGAGACCTCAAGAAGTACGGGAAAGTGATGTTTGAGAGAAAGCTGATATTTGATGTTTGAGACTGGGATCAAGAGTGATGATGGAAGACTTAACCTTTGCAAAGATCTCCATCTTCACAGAGAAATATGTCTAAAATTGCATCACTGTCTAGATTATGAGAACATAAGTAAATTTGTAGCCAACATTGTAATTGGTAATGACTTTATCCAAGGAATAAGTACTTAAACTTGAACTTTCAGGGGGAAAAAAGGCCTATTTTCATCCTTATAAATAGAAGTTTAAAGTTGGAAACAGCATGAACACAGAAAATTAATTCTCTCCCATCAACTTAAAAAAAAAATTCAAGAAACTGCACATTTGGCAGGAAAATTCTAAACAGCCTACAAGTGCCAATATCAGAAGAACAATCTTTACACTATGTAGAAAATTGCTAGTTAATCTTTTTCCCAAAATTTAATTTTATATAATGAAAGCAAGTTCTATGTTTTAGTTATAGCACAATGGTGTATAGCTCTCTCTCAAATTGTCAAAAAAGTAAGATTTCAAACAAATTGTTTCAAACAGATTTAAATAACTACAACCTTCCTAATATACCACTTAAACTTTTGCATTTATAGAGTACTTTAGGCTTTTTAAAGCAATTTCGTGTGCATTACCTCATTTGGCTCTAATAGATGAAATATATATAATTATATATAAAATTGAAAAACCTATGACAACTCCAGAACTCTCAAAATCAAATGCTATTTGAAAATCAACCCAGTCTGTCTGGTGCCACAGTAAGTAAATGAAGTCTGGTTTAAGATAGTATTAAATGGCAAAAGCCAGTGTACAAATCAAAGAAAATAAGAACTGTAAACAGACTTTACAGGTCATCTAGTTGAAAAGCCCCCTATTATAATAATGATAATAATAACTTTATATAGTTTATAAGGCATTGTTTGAAAATATTCAAGCAACTTTTAGAGCATGGATCATAAGTAATACATCAACAGTGGATGCTGAAATGATTTCCTTTGGCAGCCTTCGAAATGCCTATTTATGAAAAGACTTTCTCCCTTTTGTCCCCAAACTGTCATCTAAATTCATTGAAACATGTAGGACTTTAATTAAAAGCAGAAAGATACAATGGTATTCTAAATTTAAGACTAGATGTCACCCTGACCATCAAATCTTGCTGAGATTTCACTGCAATGGTTCTCCAAAATCTGACTGCCCTGTTTTTACCCTTGACCTCTTCATTCTATTTTCAACACAGCAGTTGGTGTTATTCTGTTAAAACATTATTCCGGTCATTCAAGGTCATACAAGATGTGTTGCCACACTATATCCCTGACATCTACTACTTTCCCTCTTGCTCACTCCACTCTAACCATGGGGACTTCATTACTATTCTCCTAAAGTACCTTAAGGCCAGGACCAGCTACATAATTTGTGGGGCCCAGTGAAATTAAGAATTATTAAGAATTTCAAGATGGTGCGAGCAATACAGTAAACTAAGCATGGGTCCTGACATCTACAGGTTGTACACTCATGAAGCCAGCACCACTTAAGGCATTTGAATTTACTGTGCCTTCTGCCTGGATCACTCTTCCCCCAGATACCTGCATACTAAACTACTGTCTTTTGTTATTGCTGTTGTTGTTAGTTGCCTTGAGTCACCTTCGATTTATGGTGTCCTTACATATAACAAAACAAAATTTTGCGTAGTCCTTCCCCATCTTTATGATCTTTGATATGTTTGAGCCCATAAACTACTCCTTAGCCACCCCACCCATTTACTCCTACTCCTATTCTCCAAACTTTCAGAACTTTCCTTAATTATAACTTTCTCAAGTCTTCTTGGCCCACTCTATTTAAATTTGTAACTCCTACACACACTCCTCCTAACCCTCATTATCTATGTTATTATGGTCTGTAGCTTATATTGTTATCTATCACATAATATATTTTATTTATTCAATGTGTTTAACTTATGACTCCATCCATTACAATGCAAGTTTCAAGGAGGCTGTCCAAACATTTATGGTCAATTGATTTTTGAAAAGGAAGCCAAATCCATTCAATAGGGGAGGAACAGTCTCTTCAACAACTGGTGCTGGCAAAACTGGGTTTCCACATGCAGAAAAATTAAATAAAATCCATACCTCATGCCATACACAAAAACTATTTCAAAATGGATCCAGGACCTAAATGTTAAATCTAAAACACTAGAGTTCTTGGAAGAAAATATAGAAGCAAAGCTTTAGGACTTAATTTTTTTCAATGATAGATGATTATCAAACACAACAACAAATGCATAAGCAGCAGAAAATGAAATAATAAATGGGACCTCATAAAGTGAAATATTTATATTCATCAAAAGACTTTACCAAAAGAGTAAGAGACATCTTACAGACTAAAAGACTTTATCAAAAGAGTAAAGAGACAGCCTATGGACTGGGAAAAACCTGCAGGAACAATATAACCGATAAGGGTCTAATATCTAAAATATACAGAAAACTTCTACAACTTAACAACAAAAAGACAACCCAATTGAAAACTGGGCAAAGGACATGAACAGACACTTCACTAAAGAGGATATTCAAATGGCCAACAAACACATGAAAAGATGCTTAATGTAATTAGCCATCA
Organism: Trichechus manatus latirostris; assembly: GCF_000243295.1. Taxonomy (NCBI): domain Eukaryota; kingdom Metazoa; phylum Chordata; class Mammalia; order Sirenia; family Trichechidae; genus Trichechus; species Trichechus manatus. Next base: position 2,137,189 of record NW_004444174.1, read on the forward strand.
GAGAAATGTGAATCAAAACTACAATGAGATAGTATTTCACTCCCACTAGGATGGCTGAGATTTAAAAAAGAAGAAAGAAAGAAAAGAAAATACCAAGTGTTAGAGCAGATGTGGGAAAATTGAAACCCTCATCTATTGCTGGTGGGAAGGCAAAATGATACATTCTGTGGAAAACAGTCCGGTGCTTCCCCAAAAAAACTAGAGGTAGAGCTTCCATATGACCCAACAAATCCACTCCGAAATATGTACCCTAGGAATATAACAGTAGTCACAGGAACACCTTTGTTCATTGTGCACTATTTACAATAGCAAAAAGATGGAAAAAACCTTAGTGTCCATCAACAGATGAATGGATAAGCAAAATGGAGTACAAACATACAGTGGAATACTCACTACTCAGTGATACAGAAAAATGAGTTCCTGAAACATCTTACGAAGGGAATGAACCAGGAGAACATTATGTTAAGAGAAATGTCAATCACAGAAAGACAAATATTGTATGTTCTCGTTTTTATGAAATGACATGAATAGGTAATATACAGAAATTAATGTTCATTAGTGGTTACCTGGGGGGGAGGGGGAGAGAGAGAAGTACTTCCTAGGTAGTAGTAACTTTTTGTTTATAGTAACAGGAAAAATGGCACTAAATGTGGGTGAAGTTTGTCCAGCATGATTGAGGTAATTGATGTCGATAAACTGTACATAGGAAAAAGGAATGAATTGGCAAATGCTAGGTTGTGTATGGTTTTACAACAATAACAACAACCAAAAAAAGGGGTAGGGGGCTACAGATACTGATACTAATTACTCATAACCAGTCTCCTCATGGGATTACTTCTCTTGGTTGGAGGCTTAAGACCTTGGTGTCATGGGGCAATCCAGTCAATTGGCATAGTATAGTTCTTAAAGTTTATGTTCTACCTTCCAGTATGGTGAGTAGTGTCTGGGGTCTTAAAAGCTTATGAGTGGCTATCTAAGCTACAACTACTGGTCTTTGCTCATCTGGAACAAAAGAGAAAGAAGAAAACTGAAGAATCAGAGAAGGAACTGAACTACAGGACTAATCGTCTCCATGAACCAAGGCCTCCTCCGCCTTGAGACCAGATCTAGATGGTGTCTGGCTACCATTACAGAACATTCTGATCAGGGACACAATAGATGATTCCTGATTTGAAAAGGAGAAAAATGTGGAACAGAACTTTAAATTCTTAAAGAATCCAGACTTACTGGACCTGTTGAGGGTATAGGAGTCCCTGACACTATGACCCTGAGTTGTTCTTCAAACCTTGAATTGAAACTACGCCCTGAAGCCATCTTTAAATTAAGTAACAGTTTAGCCCAAAGAGTAAAGATTGTCACCCTTGATTATTTACTGCTTTAAAAACATTATTTATATAAGACCAAAGGGTCAACAGCTATTTTAAAGTATAGATGAGAAAGTTGTGGTACAGGGAGTTTAAGTAAACGGAAGTGAAACAACCAGAACAGAAATTACAAGAATGTTGACACAATGTGAAGAATGTAACCAATGTCTCTGATCATTATCTCTAGAAACTGTGGGATGGGAGCAGGTTTTGTTGTATGCATTTTCACCAAAAATAAAATAAAATATTTAAAAAAGAGAGAGAAATTTGTGGGATTTTTTTTTCATTGCTGTATCCCCTGCATTTAGAACAGTAATGGGTATTCAATAAATGCGTTGAATGAATGAGTGAACAATAAAGTTCTAAAGAATTGTGCAAGGACAAACTGTGGACTGAATGCTATTGCTCTGACATAACCTAGCGAGAGCACCAGGGCTTACTTACGAGCAGTCTGAGGTCACATAACATGCACTCTAGTGTATACATGACTGAGACCTGATGGTGGAATATAGCCTTAAAGGGCTGCTTGTTAGGACACTAACCTCTCCGCCTACACACTTTACTAGCAAAATGTGTCCCAAAACCCTTAACACCCCACCCCCACACCCCGCCTAGGGATATTCACTTCCCATCACTTCAGATAAGTTTGGCTAGGAGGAAGCATTAATTAATTACATTAAATTTTTTTAATACACTTTTTGTGGGTCTGTTTTCTCTTTCAAAAAGCCCACTTATTTAAAAGATAAAAAAAACCTGTTCTCTATATCACCTTTAGAATTAGGAATTTGGGTTTAACCAGACTACTAAAAGTCACATACATGATTTCAAACCCAAGCGTGGTGACTGTAATCCTGTTCTTTTTCATACTCAAAAGTGCATAAGCAAATTTGTCTAGTTTCTTCCTCCCAGTACTTCACTAAATAACTCAAAATCATCTGGCAATGTTTTTTTTAATATGGTAAATGGCATTCAAACTCACTTGTAACTTCTGTCCTTTACCCCCAGATCTGCCCTCTGGACAATGAGATGACACTACAAATCTCTGTTTTATCTTCCTAGAGTTTGATTATTCTTCCTTAATTTTTTTTTCAATTAAATATTAAGATCATAATCTGATAGTTAGAAGATGTTGGAGGTGGTGGAGAGGGGAAATTCTGTACCAAAGTTCCCTGAGAGAATGAATGGAAAAGAGAATACTCTAAGGAAGTGTAATGGAAAGGTTGGTCACTGTTGAGTGGACATTTGAAATTTTCAGTGATGGCAAAGTGAAAGTCAGCCCTGGTGTGTTTGAGTGTATGTATAAGTGTGTGTGAGTGTGTATTTCAGTCCCACATTTCTTCACAGGTACAGATATAGAATACTCAGATTGTTGGATGGTGTCCTTATTATGATGGGCATGACATCAAACCACCACCCATCTGTCAGTTTTTCATACTATGGTGGCTTGTGTGTTGTTATGATGCTTGAAGCTATGCCATCAGTATTTTAAATACCAGCAGGGTCATGCACGTTGGACAAGTGTTAGGAGAACTTTCAGACGAAGACTAAAAGAAAAGCCTGGCAATCTGCTTCTGAAAATTAACCAATAAACCTTATGGCTCATCACAGATCATAGTCCAACTCACTTGCTCTGGACATATCATCAGGAGAGACTAAGCACTGAAGGTTGGCATCATGTTTGGTGAAGTAGAGGGCCAGTCAGGGTGAGGGAGACCCTTGGTGGATGGACTGTCACAATAGTCACAACCATGGACTCTGACACGCCAGTGATCATAAGGGATGATGCAGGACCAGGCAACATTTTGTTCTGTTGTACATAGGTCGCCGTGAGTCAGAGTCGACTCACTCCAGCTAGCTATCTATATGTCTGTCTGTCTATCTGTCTGTCTGTTGTCTATCTATCTATCTCCTCCATGCATCTATCAGTTTGTTGTAATGTGGGGGCTTGTGTGTCGCTGTGATGCTGGAAGCTATGCCAGCAGTACTTAAATACCAACAGGATCACCCATGGCGCACAGGTTTCAGTGAGCTTCCAGACTAAGACAAACTAAGAAAAAGGACCCGGCCATCTACTTCTGAAAAGAATTAGCCAGTGAAAACATTATGACTAGCAGAGGAACATTGTCTGATACAGTGCTGGAAGATGAGCGCCTTAGGTTGGAAGGCACTCAAAATACAATTGGGGAAGAGCTGCCTTCTCAAAGTAGAGTCAATATTAATGACAAGGATGGAATCAAGCTTTCGGGACCTTAATATGCTGATGTGGCACGACTCAAAATGACAAAAGATGGCTACAAGTATCCATTAATATTTGCAATGTGGAATGTACAAAGTATGAATCTAGGAAAATTGGAAATTGTCAAAAATGAAATGTAACACATAAACATCAATATCCTAGGCATTAGTGAGCTGAAATGGACTGGTATTGGCCATTTTGATTCAGACAATCATATGGTCTACTATGCCAAGAATGACAACTTGAAGAGGAATGGAGTTGCAGTCATCATCAAAAAGAACATTTCAAGATTTATCCTGAAGTACAACACTGTCAGTGATAAGATAATATCCATACTCCTACAAGGAAGACCAGTTAATATAACTATTATTCAAATTTACACACCAATCACTAAGGACAAAGATGAAGAAATTGAAGATTTTTACCAGCTTCTGCAGTCTGAAATTGATCGAACATGCAATCAGGATGCATTGATAATCACTGGTCATTGGAATGAGAAAGTTGGAAACAAAGAAGAAGGACCAATATTTGGAAAATAGGGTCTTGGTAATAGAAACGATGCCAGAGATCGCATGATCTAATTTTGCAACACCAATGAATTCTTCACGCAAATACCTTTTTCACCAACACAAACAGTGACTATACACATGGATCTCGCCAGATGGAATACACAGGAATCAAATCGACCACACCTGTGGAAAGAGACAATGGAAAACCTCAACATCATCAGTCAGAACAAGGCCAGGGGGCGACTGCGGAACAGACCATCAATTGCTCATATGCAGGTTCAAGTTGAAATTGAAGAAAATTAGAATGAGTCCATGAGAACCAATGTATGACCTTGAGTATATCCCACCTGAATTTAGAGACAATCTCAAGAATAGATTTGAAGAGCTGAACACTGATGACCGAAGACAAGATGAGTTGTGGAATGACATCAAGGACATCATACGTGAAGAAAGTAAAAATATAAGAAAGAAAGAGAAGACCAAAATGGATGTCAGAAGAGACTCTGAAACTGGCTTTTGAATGTCAAGTAGCTAAAGCAACCATAAGAAATGATGAAGTAAAAGAGCTGAACAGAAGATTTCAAAGGGCAGCACCGGAAGACAAAGTAAAGTATTATAATGACATGTGCAAAGACCTAGAGTTAGAAAACCAAAAGGGAAGGACACACTCAGCATTTCTCAAGCTGAAAGAACTGAGAAAAAAATTCAAGCCTTGAGTTGCAGTAGTGAAGGATTCTATAGGAAAAATATTAAATGACACAGGAAGCATCAAAAGAAGATGAAGGAATACACAGAGTCATTAAACCGAAAGGAACCGTACGACGTTCAACCATTTCAGGAGGCAGCATATGATCAAGAACCAATGGTACTGAAGGAAGAAATCCAAGCTACACCGAAGGCATTGGTGAAAAACAAGGCTCCAGGAATTGATGGAATATCAATTGAGATGTTTCAACAAACGGATGCAGCCCTGTAAGTGCTCACTAGTTTATGCCAAGAAATTTGGAAGACAGCTACCTGGACAATCAACTGGAATAGATCCATATTTATGCCTATTCCCAAGAATGGGAAAATTATCAAACAATATCATTAATATCACAGGCAGGTAAAATTTTGCTGAAGATCATTCAAAAGCGGCCGCCGCAGTATGTCGACAGGGAACTGCCAGAAATTCAGGCCGGATTCAGAAGAGGACTTGGAACCAGGGATATCACTGCTGATGTCAGATGGATCCTGGTTGAAGTTGGAGAATACCAGAAGGATGTTTACCTGTGTTTTATTGACTATGCAAAGGCATTAGATTGTGTGGATCATAACAAATTATGGATAACAGTGCGAAGAATGTAAATTCCAGAACACTTAATTGTGCTCATGAGGAACCTGTACGCAGATCAAGAGGCAGTCTTTCAAACAGAACAAGGGGATACTGCACGGTTTAAAGTCAGGAAATGTGTGTGTCAGGGTTGTATACTTTCACCATACTTATTCAATCTGTATGCTCTATGCTCATTAACAACCTGCGTTATGCCAATGACACAACCTTGCTTGCTGAAAGTGAAGAGGACTCGAACCACTTACTGATGAAGATCAAAGACCACAGCTTTCAGTATGGATTACACCTCAACAAAAAGAAAACAAAAACCTTCACAAATGGACCAACAAGCAACATCATGATAAATGGAGAAAAGATTGAAGTTGTCAAGGATTTCCTTTTACTTGGATCCACAATCAACACCCCTGGAAACAGCAGTCAAGAAAATCAAAAGACACATTGCATTGGGCAGTTCTGTTGCAAAAGATCTCTTTAAAGTGTTGAAAAACAAAGATGTCACCTTGAAAACTAAGGTGCGCCTGACCCAAGCCGTGGTGTTTTCAGTTGCCACATATGCATGCAAGAGACGATGAATAAGGAAGACCAAAGAAGAATTGATGCCTTTGAATGGCGGTGTTGGCGAAGAATATTGAATATACCATGGACTGCCAAAAGAACAAACAAATCTCTCTTGGAAGAAGTACAGCCAGAATGCTCCTTAGAAGCAAGGATGGCGAGACTACGTCTTATATACTTTGGACAAGTTTTCAGGAGGGCTCAGTCCCTGGAGAAAGACATCATGCTTGGTAAAGTAGAGGATCAGCAAAAAGAAGGAAGACCTTCAAAGAGATGGATTGACACAGTGGCTGCAACAATGAGCTCAAGCATAGCAATGATTGTGAGGACGGCGCAGGGCCGGGCAGTGTTTCATTCTGTAGTGCATAGAGTTGCTATGAGTTGGAATCGACTGGACAGCACCTAATAACACAACGACATATATACTGTACTGTTGTTAGTTGCTCTAACAAATGGCAAGCTTATGTCTAACAGAATTAAACATCACCCTGTCCTGCACCATCTTCATAATTGTCGGTATGTTTGAGTATATTGTTGTGGTTATTGTGTCAATCCATCTCATGGAGGGTTTCCCTCATTTTTGCTGACCTTCTACTTTACCAAACATGATGTCATTTTCTAGCAACTGGTCTTTCCTGACGAGGTGTCCAAAGTAAGTGAATTGAAAGTATGTTTTCATAGTCTTGGGCCAAAGAATACATCTATATGCTCATATAATAAATGTTATCTATAGTGCCAATTTTTTTAAAATTAGATTTTGAGTTTCCTCATTTCTAAGGAGTATTCTGGTAGTATTTCTTCCAGGACTGATTTGTTTCATTCTTCTCCACAGTATACAGTCTGCAGTATATTCAATATTCTTCATAAACACAACAATTTAAATGCATCAATGCTTCTTCTATTTTCCTTTTTCATAATTTATTAGTTACTTATTATTATTTCTTATTATGGACAACATTATGAAGAATGGGAATTCCAGAACACACACTGTTCTAGAAGCAACAAAATTTGCTCTTAATGTATGTTCTACCTATACTGGTTACACTGGTTATTTCTGTATTGTTAACCAAGAAAAACTTGGAATAGAATTTCTATGTGCAGATATGCAGAGAGAGGTAGAAATTAACATTAGAAGGAAGAAGAAAATACTGCCTTGAGGGACTAAAAATTGAGGCACGTATATAATAGGATTCTTGACTATATATCCCATTGAAAACTACATCTCTATATAGATTTCCTATTATGGTTGATGGCTCATGTACTACACAAAAGCTAAACATTAGTTAATCAAAATAAATGTACTATTTAAAAAAAAAAATGATGCCATCAAGTCAATTCTGACTCATGGTGACCCCATGTGTTTTAAAGTAAAACGGTACTCCATTGGGTTTTTAATATCTATGCTCTTTCAGAAGTAGATCTCCAGGCCTTTATTCTGAGGCACCTCTGGGTGAATCTGAACCACCAACCTTTTGGTTAGTAGCTGAGCACTTAACCATTTGTACCACCCAAAGCACTTTAAATCAGTTGCCAAGGAAGCAATTCCAAATGATGGTGACCTCATGGGCGTCAGAGTAGAACTGTGCTCAGTAGAATTTTCAGTGGCTGATTTTTTGGAAGTAGATAACCAGGCCTTTCTTCTGAGGTGCTTCTCTGTGAATTTGACCCTCCAGCTTTTCAGCTAGTAGACCATTTCCACCACCCAGCCTCTCCAAACCTACTATTACCCATTGCAGTCGAGTAGATTCCAACTCATAGCAATCCTATAGGACAGAGTAGAACTGTCCCATCAGGTTTCCAAGGAGTGGCTAGTGGATTCAAACAGCTGACCTTTTGATTAGCAGCCAAGCTCTCAACCACTGTGTCACCAGAGCTCCAAATGTACTATATAGTCCCAAAGAATTCCAGTTCCAGAAATAATGAGGATCTATTATTAGAGCTAGTTAGAGATAAAAGGTATATGATAAGGGAGGGGGCATAACCAAGGAATAGTATTAAATGAAATGATGTTATTTTGGAATTTGGAAAGATATTGGGATAAAAAAAATGAGTTTTTTAAAATCTTGAAAGATATTGGGGGGAAAAAACTTGATTGTAGAGGAATTATCATGGACATTTGACCATTTGGTAAATACATTGAATGCAAAATATTTTATTCTTGATAATTAGTCAAACAACTTCAGTTTACAGCATAGATGAACTCTGTATCTCAGTTGTTTCTGTTGTTGCTAGTTTCTGCTCGTCGATTCCCACTCATGGGGACCCCATGTGTGTAGAGCAGAACAGCCAGCTCCACAGAGTTCTCAAGGCTGTGACCTTCTGAAAGAAAATCTCCAGTCCTGTATTCTGAGGTGTCTCTAGGTGATTTCGAACCACCAACCTTTCAGCTAGTGGCTGAGTGCTTAACAGTTTGTGCCACCAGGTATGAGCGCATTTCTTTGGCATATGTAACTTTTTTTTCCCATGTATTAGGGGAAATCATAGTTCACATGTATTATTCAATAAAGAATTGTTATAATTACATATATTCAAAGAGCCTTGAATAAAAAGCTTTGAAATTTTTTTTTTTAATTCTTGAGTCAAAGAATACATTTGTACGCTCATATAACAAATGTTATCTATAATGCTGAATTATTACTATCTACTACTCAGCCAGCATTAAAAGTACAGTCTGAGTGGCATTTGACATTATTTATAAACTGCTAATCTGATTAGAAGAGTAGTGGTTTTGAATTAATCCACCTTTAAGAATTTTTTTTTTTTAAATTAGATTTTCAGTTTCCAATCTGTCTTCAGTATCATGGCCTTTAAGCGCCACCTGTGGAGAAGAGTATACAGTCTGCACAGCTTAAAAATGGTCATTTTCCTTCAAGTCCGGGACTCATTATTTAACTATATAAGCTCATGAGCATCTGGATGACATCTCAGATGGAGAACTCAGATTTTTCATTTTCTTCTGCAGCCTTGGAACCCAGTAGGATGTGTGGGAACCCTAGAGGAAACCCCTCAATGCACTTCTGAGCCCACCCATGTGGTTAGAATCAGCGGGTTCACCCTGTGCCAGGTTACAATGGGCGTGTATATGCAAGCAATCACACCAGCTCTGGATTTCATATTTTCCCTATGTATAGGGTGGTTTTTACACCTTATGGAAAAGGTAAGTTAGACGAAGGCTAATATTTTTCTCTCTAGTTAAGGCGGCAGGACTGCAGCTAAAGTGACATCAGAGTTTCCATTTCACCTCCTTATTTTCGATGCATTAGCCCTCTGCCGTAAACATTAACTCTACAAAAAAAATGCTCACTTATATTGCATCTCAGGCCAGCAAAACATTCTTCTTATTAAATAAATGGTCTTGAAAAGAAATTAGATTGGGCATCATAAAACTATTTTTTTAGGTGAGGTGAGACAAATGGAGGAGGGAGGGATGGAGGATTTTTTTTTTCCTAACAACAATGTGTTTTTTTTCAAAAGTCTTGGAAGAAAACAGCAGGAGGATACAGCATATAGGAAGTGTGTCCAGCCCCATCAGATTCGACTCCCTACCTATGTAAGATTATGTAGTTATTCAAATTGTTATAATGCTACACAAGGGCTTTATTCTGTGAAAATCAGGTCAAAGAAGCATTCCCCAGTTCTATCCTAATGGATATAAACAGGTAATTTAGAAAATATGTTTGAACAAACAAGCAAACCGTTCCCTCACCCTGCCCAGCGGCACTCCAGCTCTCAAAGTCACGGCCGAGGCAGATTGAGGTTTCTGTGGTATGGCCTCGCCCCATGCAGTACCTGTTACTATGATAAAAAAGCACTTCAGTCTTCCTTGTGGTCAGAAAAGTTCCAGTTCTGAGTACTAAATTCATTTGGGATTTTTTTTTTTTTTTTTTGATAGTGGAGAAAACTCAGCTGTGTGATCAAGGCCACAGTTTCTCTTGCGTGATCTGCGTTCACTCCGTAAAACGGAGAAGGGGGAAACCCTCAGATCTGTGACTCCAGAGAGGGAAGTGGAGACAGAAAATCCGTGAATTTACTATGAGACCACCAAAAATTGTGTTTTTGGCATGGAAACTTCCTTTTTTAACTTGTGAAAACTATTTTTCTGGTTTGGAAGAGAAATGGAGAGTTTTTCAGATGGAAGGATTTATAGAGACAGCTTACTTGGTATTCTGGGTGGATTTATTTCAATTTTTATTTAAAAGAGAGAATATCTGTCATATATTTAACTGGTTTCATAGTATTAGGGCCATGCCATGAGCAGACTAAAACTATTACGTTCTAAGAATTGTGTCTAACTTGCCACCCACCCCCCACCTCGACCTGAAGAATACCAAAGTACCAGACATAAATTTAAATTTCCAGACTTGTGTAGAGGGATGCTAGCCCTGATGTCATCTGTATTTTTTTTCCTGGAGTCTCTGTATTTCCTTGCACCCAGCAATGAGGATATAGACGCTTTAAATTATTAAAAATCTGTTTTGTATTTTCATATCATTTACTTCCCTCATCTTTCTAAGAAATTAAAAATCTAAATAATTTTACTTGGGATCATGAGAATGAGGGCTCTCCAGGAAGACTGATTCAAGACTTCAGATGTAGGGCAGGGAGTTAGGACACAATGCTTATTATCATCTCCCTGAACCTCAGACGTTATCAGTCTGCAAGCGAAACTTAATCCTGAACATAAATTGCATTTCCTAAAAAAACATAATCTTGCCTTAAGACACCAGCCTCGCTGATTACAGGGAATGTCTGTGTTTACCCATTTGTACAGAGCATGCTGACTGTATTAGTGTCCTAGGAAACAAACTGCGCGCCACTCACAGACCTGCTGCAAGTACTGAGGAGAGAAAGAAAAAGAAATTTTGAAATCAGACCCCGATCTCTAACTCCTTTCAAATTCCTGAAGCACATTAGCTTTACTACTGCATGATGTGCACGGTAGTATTTCTTCTAATGAAATCTGACTAAAAGTTTAAATGAGTTTAATGCATGAAATGTATAAATAAAATGTGGCCTTGATTAAATTTAGACTTGATACATAACTTAAATGGGTAGCACAAGAACAGCTTTGGTATCATGTATCCAGACTATTTTGGGCTTTGTAAAAGTAGTTTGGATTTTATCAGTTTATGTAGAGTGCCTTCTATCAGGAGCACAATATATGTAAAAAGCTGAAATGTGCAAAAATACTATGTTGAGAATACAGTATAATTGAAAAGAGGTAAGACGGAGAAAATAAAACAAGATATTTAGAAGGTGACCACAGAATGGGATAGAAGGTGACCACAGAATGGGATTGAAGTGTTGATTTGCAAAGAGCAATCACATAGGCTAAAGATTTGACTTGGAGTTTTGGCTTGGATGTCTCTTAGTTTCATGGCTTTGGGAAAATCTCTTAATTTCATGAGCCTCGGTTTTCCTCATCTGTATATGCGATGAAGATGCCGTGTCTGCCTACCTCATGCTTTGGTGAAAGGATCAGAATGAGACAACAAATACAAAGGCACTTTGTATACTGCAGAGTGTTTTACAAACCTAAGGCATTATCACTGTGCCATTCTTTCTAAGGGGCCCTGGTGGTGCAGTGGTTAAGAGCTCTGCTGCTAACCAAAAGGTTAGAAACTCTATGGGGCAGTTCTAGTCTGTCCTCTAGGGTTGCTATGAGTTGGAATCAACTCGACAGCAATGGATTTTGGTTTTTATTCTTTATAAACTTTAGAAATTTCTTCTTCACATCTACAAGTTACTAACCACTCTTTCACATAGTATATCATATATACCCCATTATATATAATTCTGGCATTAAAGTTATAAAAACCCATTGCCCTCCAGTTAATTCCGACTCATAGCAACTCTATAGGATGGAGTAGAACCGCCTCATAGGGTTTCCAGCACTGTAATCTTTACAGAAGCAGACTGCAATGTCCTTCTCCCTCAGAGTGGCTGGTGGGTTCAACCAGCTGACTTTTCAGTTAGCAGCCCAGTGCTTGACCACTGAGCCACCAGGGCTTCTCCTTGAAGTTATTAGCAAGGGATAAACAGGTTTTAAAAATATCTCTCAGTAAAACCTCAACAACTATGTAGGAAACTTCATTAAATAGTAGCAGAGTATATAGTCTTTGCAGTCAGACACCGTTGGTTTCAGTCCTGGCTCTGCTACTTGTTAAATATACAATTGGGCAAGTTACCATAACTTCATAAGCTGTAGTTTTATCTCTTGTAAAATAGAGATCATAATAGCTGCTTAATGATTTTGCTGTGATGATTAAACAATATGATATGTGTAAAAGTTTTAGCTCTTATATCTTGTAAGTAATAGTAAGTATTCAAAAAATTCTCCCTCCTTTTTTCATGTTATATATATCATACAAATATCATAATAAGTATTTAGAGAGACCATACTCATACATAAACAGAGATTATTCTATTTCAAAGGAAGGCTAAAGAGTTGTTCATCATTAACCGTTTAAAAATGGAAAACCAACACTAGTCTCCCAAACTGAATATAAGGGGGAGAAAAAAAAGATGAATGTTACTGAAATATAAAGACAGAAGAGAACAAAGTGGCAAAAAGTTTTCTAAACACACTTAGCAAAAATATTTGATGATTCTAGGCTAAAGGACTGCCAAACTCTTATTTTATTTTATGTGTTTTTTTTTTTTTTTCTTTTTTAAATATTGCATAATGCCACTCAGTTTCAGGCATTTAACAGAATGAGACCAGGTGAGTTTCTGCCAATTTTGCCTTTCATTTTTCAAGTTTGTTTATTACTTTATTTAAACCACAACATTCTGAGATCTCACAAGAAAATCTGTTTCTGTGAAATTTTTAGCTTGATTTCCAAACCAGAAAAAGAGGTTCAAATAAACTTGGGCCCATTTCAAAAAAGTATCTGAGATTCTGGACGTGTATTTGAAGCAATTTGGACTCCTGACCTTTTGAGGTTCCCCCACCATTAATAAAGGGAGCTACAATGCATTAACTGTGCAAGAAGCTAGTGCTTCAGTATCAAAAGGGATAAAAATCCCACTAGTCTCAAGAAAAGTTGTTTCCAAACATATACAGTGAAATTAATCCTTACGCAGATATGTTGGTATCCTCTTTTTAGGAATATATATCAACCATCAGTGTCCTAGGTAAGAAAACTTGTAAATAGATTATTTGTTCAATGTGCTTTATGAGTTTAAAAAATATTCCTAGGTTGACACCAATAAGAAGAGCCTCTTGTTGGAGTAGGCGGAGGGTTTAGTATTTCCTGGAGCACTATAGAAAAACTCAGACCAAGCTCCTTTCTGCCATACAGAGCCGCCTTTAACATCAATGTGGGGCTTTAGAAAGTATGCCAATCCTCCCCAAGTTCTTGAACCTTTTCAAAAACTGAATTCTGCCACTTTTGAAATGATGAACACTGAGAAATTGGATTTGAAACCACAGCATTAAATGCTTAAAATCTGATCCTTCTGTCAGGACCTGGGATAAATTAAACTGATGTACATTATTTTTAAGGAAAGGAAAAAATACGGGAAGTGGGTTTTGAAGCCTGAAGGCATAGAACAAAACAAGTTATGCAGGTGATACAAACCATCTTAGTTCATTCTTATAATGGCTTTCAACTTCCATATGGTGGCCCATACTTGAAATAATTCTTAGGAAAGCACATTTTTATGTGATAAATAAAACATTATTTTAGAGGTTTCTATTTTTGTTTTCAAAGATGGCTACTTTTATTCAGTGTTATTCAGGCTGATATTTCTTTTTTTTTTCCCCCTTACTTTGGTATTTGAGTTTATTTTTTTAAGGAATAGTTACTAGAGAGTGCTAGAGAATGTGTATAGATGATAAGGGTATAAGGTGAACCATTATCAAGTGTTTTCATCAAATGAATTCAGTGCAGCTGGATGATATGTGTTAGGATTTAATCAAAGCTTTAGGAATTTAAACACAGAATGGGTTGAGTTTCACTTTAGAATAGTTTAAACTTGATAGTAAATCATTTCACTTTATTGAAACATTTTACTAATTTCTAACTGAAATAATGGCATTGTTCTAAAGAAAAATACATTGTAAATAACAAAGGCCTGTATCTTTTTATTTTGGTTTTTATCAGTGGAAGGATTCAATTTTGTTATAGGACCTAAACTGATTAAAAGCTTCCCAGTTCAGAGAAATCTTGAAAAAAAAGCATTTCCTGATAATGATTCAGTCAGTAAAGGTAAGGCAAGTTCAAATATCAGAAGAGATTCGGCTATAGATAACCATCATTCAAGTATCTTAAAAATCTAACAATTTAAGCCCATTGCATGTATTTCTGAGAGCATGGCTTTTTCTCTATCACAGATCATACTGCAATAAAGTATAAGTTTGTTCTCATATCTTGGATATTTGCAAAGCAGGAATTAGAAGACAGTGCCTATCAATTTTCACTCTAGAAAAGATGCATGCATACATATATTCCAATCTTGTTACTATAAGCCACAGAATTCAGCAAGAAAGTTATAATTATCTAACAGGATTTCTAGATTTAGTGTGAGTTTTTTCATGTATTCATGAATTTCACTTAAAAGCCGCATGAAATTATGTAATACAATAAAATAAAACAGAATTATTTGTGCATTATAGACTTATGAAAATAACAGGACATTGTGGAATTCAGACCTAAGTATCCCCTTTGGGCTACAGAATATTTAGGTCTAGATATGTATAAACTGAAGTGGAGACATTAGATAATAATTTAGACAAATGGGGTGAAATGCAATTCATTAAACATACAAATATTTAAGACAACAATAACAGTTCCAAACTTAGCTGAGTATTTATCCATTTCACACAAACCTTTTTTATATTTTCTCAAAAATGCTCCTGGCACCAGGCCCAAATATGGGAGGTGGAACGAATGAATCCTTGCTGGCACACTGTAAACTCTTTTGGGTTGCCAGGCTGCCACACCCATGTAACCCCTTGTTTTGGTTTACATTCCCAACTGTTGCATTTCATTTTATAGCATCAAAAGTGAGCAGAAAACATACTCCTGAGTCTACTAACACAACATGCAATCCTTCTTTACCTCTGATCTTAAACAGTGTCTGTGAACTGCAGCAAAAAGTAAGGCAGCTTTCTGTGAATTTGATCCCTGTAAGAGGTCACCAATTAGTCCCAATCTTTCAGAAACTCATATCCTTGGCTTTAGGATATGGAGCATAAAGTGTTTTATTTCACGTTTTAGTTGGACCTGAGATTCAGGGAAGAGCTAAGGAATGCTGCAAATCTCAAGGCTGTAAACACTAGTGTAAGACAAGGTAGTTCCTAACACAAGATATTTTCTGGGATTTTTTTGAGTCCACTGGACTCTCCAGTCTCACATACTGAACTTAGTTCACTTTAATCCATACTTTAAGAAGCTCTTTTCTCCAGTCCTTAAATGAACTTAGGACATCACGTAACTGGTTAGGATTTAAATCAACACACGTGTAGCCCCAGTGTTTCTAGTGGAACCTTGAGGCAGACTGCCTAAGTACTCAGTCTTTTTCTCACCCCACTCCCTGTCTAGATGATACTATTCCTGGTATTATAGTGTCCTGATCCTACTACTAAACGGTATGTTCCTAAGAAGAGGCTTATTTATCTGTATAGCCTTCCTCTCTCCCACACGACTGATAAGAGTTTTTAATCAACCTTTGTTAATTTATTTAATTTTTGTTAATTTACTTTTAAGTTATTCATTTGCAACGTATTAGATGAGTGGAAAACATGCTAAACTACAAACAAATGGAGTCTTAATTTTTTTTCTCACATATGTGTTACCAAAGAGAAGTTTATATACTGTGGGGCCTCTTGGTAGAACATGCATCACATCCAACTTTCATTGCCCATATATGTTAGAGTTTTCTTAATACTTGTTGTATTTGGGGAGGATATGCTTCAATCTATAGTACATCTAAAATCTGTGATAACAGGTTTCCATTATTTAAACAGTTTATGATGAAAAATAGCATACAAATGACATTCTTATAAATTTTCCCACAAAAATTGGTTTCTGAGGAAGTATTTAAAAACTTCAGTCTTCATCCAAAATTGTTTTGTTTCTTTTTTTCCCTCCGTTGAGTTTATTGTGAAAAAGAGGCAGGTAAATTATCACAACTGAGTAGTTTGGTCTTACACAGATGGAAATTTATCCCATGAATTCACAAAGGACCGCTTCGTACTACGGTGATACCTCACACAGTGGGTGTTGTTGACTGACTGTTAACTGAAGGAAAGAACTATTTCTGTACTGTTAAAGTTTTCATCCAAAAGGAACTCAAAGTACTTTCCCAAATTAAGCACCACCATTGAGTTGAAATGGAGCCACCCAAGAGAGACTACATGTTCTGTCAATCAGTGCATAACCACTACACAGCTGATGGAGAAACAGCATATTCTTGGCAACTATGGCAAAACCTTTCTCATACCAAAAATACAGTGGTGACTTTGATCTCAGAGAGAGAAGGCAAGACTTGTTGGCTTTTTTCTTGAGGATTCATCCAAAAATCTGTAAGACCAAATCCATTACTCATACAAAATTCTTGCTGGGGTTGACCACATGACATAGAAAAGGGACCTTTTCAGAAATATTTAATAGGGAATTTTTCTCTAGTACTAAAGATTGCAAAATTCCTGAGAGATTTCTTACTGGAATATAATCCTCACCAAAATTTATGTTCATCTGGTATCCCAAATGGTACCTTCCAATTGAAGTTTTGCTTTAGGATTTTGTTCATGATGTTCATTAAAAGATGTGTGTGTGTGTGGGTGTGGGTGTGTGTATATATATATATATATACCATATATATATATCTATGCCATTTACAAGTTCTGTTCTGCAATTGGTGCAAAATGAAATCTAAGAAGTCATGAATATACTTTAACAGTTAAGTCTTAAGTTGTCCATTTTTTATTGAGAGTAAAACAAAGGGATGAAGGCCTTTCTAACTTACTCTGGGTTTTAAAGTATAACTTTGGTTCTTCTTTTAACTCTCAGTTTCTAAAGAGAAACAGAATTCTTTGCTCATTTTTAATACTTCCAATTATTTTAAAAAAGGTTGTATACAAAATGGACACTGGAAAATGGTTACATGTAGCTACCAAATTTCACGAACTTGGCCTTTGTTGAGCTTGACTGAATCCCAAAGCAGGGATGAAAGAGTAGTAAAATTTTCAGAGCCCATACTGTGTGCCTGGTATTCTGCTAGGAGTTTCACTTTATCATCTCATTTAATCACACAACCATCCCATGGGTGTTGTGTAGATGGTAGAATTATTGCCAATTATTTGCTGCCCTTTCCTGTGAGAGGATGATACTTCCCAGGCCCATTCACATGAAGCTTGGATATGTGACTTCCTCTGTTCCTAAGGTTAGTGTAAGTGATGCATGAAACAAGCAAGCAGACCATTTCAGAGCCATCCAGTGGTTCCTGCATCTCACTTTTCCCTCTGCCATGAGACCAACACACATCCCAGAAGGGATGACTCCTGTCAGAAGGGAGAAAACACGGGCAGAGATGAGCTGACAGGCAAAGGATCTGTAATAGAAGCAAGAAAGGGACCTTCGTTGTTGTGAGCCTCTCAGAGTTTGAGATGTTTGTCACAACAGCATAACTTAACAGGGTGGAGGTAAGAAACATTAGTACTCAGTTTACAGAGGAGTATATTAAGAATCAGAGGAATTAAGTAATTGCCCCAAGATAACATAGGTAGTAAACTAGACAGCAAGAAAATGAATGCAGAGTCATCTGACTCCATATCCCATGCTTTACCTTCTAGTATGTAAGAAGGTCAAAATATGCCAGCTCATTATCCAGGAGATTGCCTATTTGCTTAGTTCATTTATGGAGACACTGGGTGGTGCAAATGGTTAAGCGCTCAAAACTACCAGCTGAAAAGTTGGTGGTTCCAACCCACCCAGAGGTGCCTCAGAAGACAGGCCTGGCAATCTGCCTTCGAAAGGTCTTAACCTTGAAAACCCCATGGAGTAGTTCTAATTTGAACACATGGGTTCGCCATGAGTTGGAACTGATTTGACAGAAACTAACAACAAAAATAATTCAACTAGATAACCAAACAGAATTATCTAGTATTCAATTAAATTATACATCTCTTCCTGGGTAGTTGATAGGCCTTTATAAATGCTGGGCTACCAGTTTGAAAAACTGCTTTGTTCTATTTTATTTACTTTTCTTCTTTATTATCTGTTACTTACTTATCTTCTGTTTATGTCTTCCAAGATTCATATACGTATTTTTTCAGTATTTTCAATAATCAAATCTCACCTCTACAACTGGTTTCAAATCCCTACTCTACTACTTATCAGCTATGTTACCTTGAACAAGTCACTTAACCTCTCTGAGCCTCAGTTCTTGGTGTATGTAATGAGATAAGAATACCTTTTCATAGACTTTCTGTGAGGATTAATAATCTATGAAAAATGTGGTCATAGCAGGCACATAAAAAACATTGAAATGGTCTTTTGCAGTATCCTATTTCTCCTGCTGGTGAGGCAACATCTGTCTGGAATAGATTGCAAAAGGTCATGGATAGCTAGTTTTATAAGATGTTCAGATAACATTCTTGAACCCAACCCAGCAAATAAAGGAATTTGCTTGACCTTGATTTTGCTCAATTTCTACCTTTTTACCTTTAGTTTCCTTCAAGAAGATAAACTTATTTTTCGAATGTGCTTTTTAGATATTTTTTATAACATCAATAAGTTCGACAATATTTTTATATCTGCTTCTATTGAATAAAAAATACTGGATCTCTTATATTGGATTCATTGGTTCATTATGTTTGTATTCCAACTCATCCTATAGGACTAGTTGCAAAATATTGCAAGGTTTTTAGTTACAGCCTTGTTTTAATCTAATTAGCACCAGAATTTGAGAACTAATTTCTGTGTGCACTTTTAGCATTGTTAAAATATAACATCGAGGTGACAGATTACCCTTTTATTTAATGTTAAATTACCTATCTTTATGTTAAATTTTGACATCAGTCATTATATCTTGAATCACTTCAAGAAATCTCTAATTTTATGGGCAGTGGAAAAGAATGAGAAATGAGAAATGAGAAAGCATTAAAAAAAATCACCCTAAACTGTAATAGTGATATTAAAGTGTTAGGAATTATTCTTATTGTACCTAAGGTAATAAAATAAACAACAGTTTATTCCTATGCCTTCTATCATTTCAGCAGTTCAGCAAACCTCAATTGAATATTTTTTAAAGATATTCCAAGCACAAACAATAATGACAATGTATTTACATATAGATAAATATATAACATATTTTTAATTTTCAAGAAAATTGATTTACACATTTATTTAATCATATTAATAGATTGGTATAGGAATTAATTTATGTTGACTTACATGGAATTATAAGAAAAGTTTTCTTATGAATTAACATTTCAAACACAAACATTCAAATATCATATTTTGAAGGGTATTTTAAAATAGAATTGAGTAAGGCAGTAGCATATTACAACTTTCAGTTGTAAATCTCACAAAAATAACAGCATTGCTGATCCTTTACCTTGTAGTTCAATTTTAGCTTTTCATTCTAAGATGTACATATTATGTTCAATTTCCCTTTCCATCCTCTATCGAATTTAGTGACCAAGTTATTTTCGTTTCTGTAACTCATCACTATTCATCAGGTATTATTAGTGCTAGTATTTTTGCTCAAACAAATGTGAAACAAATTTAAAACCAAAGGAGCTGATCTTGAAGTAATCCTAGAAGAAAACATGGTTTTCAAATTCTCCACAGCCTGCACAATAAATTAGGCTGAGGACGGAGAGACTTTCTTACAGAGAAACTCAACAACATATGTAGAAAACTTATATTTTTGACTGGGTGCTCATGTTTCTAGATTCTTTTTCCTCTAATGCTAATAAAATGATACTTGATTCTACCAGAGCACTTTTAACAAATGGTAACTGGTTACCAAATACCTACTTGTGACCTCTTTATATATTCCTAGGTATTGTTAGCCCAGCTCTGCATTATCTTAGATATTTCTACTTGTTTCATACCTATTAAGAAGGCATAATCAGATCTCTTAATTGTTGCCTTTATGAATGATTTAACTTAAATGTTTTCAAGTATAAATCCCCAGCAAAAAAAAAAAAAAAAAACTTTTGTAAGCATTTTTTTTTTTAAGAATATACCAGTTTTGAAGTTATTCTTTAATTATCACAGAAACTTTCCTATGCTCTTGTTCAAAATGAAAGCAGCAGAGTTCACAATATTGGCTAACCATGCTATCTGTTCATGGTCTTTGAAAGATGGCATATTTTCAAATATCCCAGACTGGCTCACAATGCTGTCATAATGTCACATTGGATTACCTTAGCCAGCTTGTGTTATGTTACATCAAGGATGTGACTAACATTAACCACATGTAATGCAGCAGAGCAGTGTTGTCCGCCAGGGAAATTTCAGAATGGCACAGTTTTTAGAAACCAGGATTTTAGAAATCTCTGGTCATTAAGGAGAATAAAAAGAAATCTTTAGATTATTTTGAAAGATATTGCTATTTCTTTTTCTTTTTCTTTTTCCACTATCACTTTCAAAGAAATTGTTTATTTTAGGCAAATCACCACTTGTCATACTAAGTATTTCAGATGAAATTTAAGTAGTGAAGTAACTCTGAAATTTATAATACCAGGAGCATTATAGAGTACTAATAATCAAGTGAAAGTTAAATGAACGTACTTAGAAAACACTATTCAACCTAATATTTGTGAATGAAGAAAATTTAATTAACGGAGGAGAAAATGTTGCATCATTTAATTCTATTTCAGGTTCCACTAGTTTCATTTTGAAACATGATTATATGTTTGCATATCTTTCTGGGAATAAAGGAGATGATTACAAACAAAATGATCAGACACATGATGCGATCATATTTCTAATGTACATAATCTAACTTTATATATTGGAAATACTATTAATAGTATCATGTAACTAATAATGTTGCCTTGCATGGTTCAACAAAGTCCTAATATTCTGTCAACCTTCAAAGATACTAAGATTCTCTGTAAAGCCATTAGAGTTCTTTGGCAATAACAGGGCCAAAAACTCAAATGAAACAAATCCTAAAATGATTCATGCCCAGTTTAATACTGGAGACACAGACCAGCCGTGCTTTCTCTGAATATGAGATCAGCAAGAAACTTGTCTCTCAGTTAAACCTATTCATGGAAAGGAAGGATTAACCAACTGTGTGCAAGAAGACCACTTCCAAATTAGAATTTAAGAAATATTCCATATCTTTTTTTACTTTCTTATTTCCAGTAAATCCCGTCTTCAATCACTTTGAAAACTCTATTCTTCTGACTTCATTTCCCCATAACCTGGACCCTACTTTAACCAGTCTTACAATAGCACATTCAGAAATGTTGTGTTCTTATTCTTGTTATACACTCTTACATCCCTGACAATGATTCCAATTAAAGAAAGTTTCCTGAGCCATGTATTTTCGAATAAATATCAAGCTACGATTTCTGGTCTCAGTAGGATTATATAGTTTTCTTAATACTCTATACTGTCTTCTTAATTGCTAACATTTACTCAGTGGTTCTTAACTGGGAGCATGTTTGCCCCCCATGGCACATTTGGCAATATCTTGAGATTTTTTGGTTGTCATTACTTTGGGCTGCTACTGGCATCTGGTGGGTAGAGGCCAGGGATACACTACACATGCTAGAATACACTTGACAGCCCCCAAGACAAATAACTATTTGGGCTAAAATTTTAGTAGTGCCAAGGTTGAGAAATTGCTTTTGCCCAGAATTTTAATTATACTACCTATGTAACTCCACATTAACGTTTTCACTGCAAATTCCTTCTTCGAATGCTTCATCTATATACACAAATGTCTACATAATACATCCACTTGTATGTCTGAAAGTGGACTTGAACTCAACTTGTCCCAAACTAATCTCAGATTATCTCCCATGAATCCTCAAACTCAGACTCAGTGAGTGGCATATCTATGCACAACATAGTGTCACAGGCCAGACAGACACCCAGAGTTGCCCTTAGAATCTCTCTTCCTTATCTTCATACCCAGTCCATTACTAAATTCTACCATTTTACAATTTAAATATTCTCAACTGTATCAATTTTTTTCTACTTTAATACCAAACAGCAATGCATGCTAACAGCATTTCTCTAAACTCCTTTAACAGTTTACTAACTGGCCTCCCCACCTCCACTTTTAAATTTCTCCAGTTCATTTGTTAAAACATATCCAGAGTGATTTTTTTGAAAGTTTCTATCTTATCATGTACCCTTATTTTCTACCATATACATACTTAAAAACTCAATATTCTTCCCAATATAATGATAAAGGTCCCTCATGTTTTGGTTCCTGCTTACCACTCTAGCCTCATTTTGTTCCCCTCTCCCTTCATTTCCAGAGGGTAATATTCATTTCCACCTTCCCTTAAATTTTCCTTGTCTATTAACATAATCTTGTGCTTTAAACTTATTTCATGAATTTTACTTTACGCATATTATCTTTCAGTAACTAGATTATTTTTGACTAATATTTATATCCTTCAACTTAACTCAGAAAGTGAGAATTTATCACAATCTCTTTCATCCAAAGCCCTCTTCATTCTTGAGTCCAGCTTTTTAAAATATATCTTCATGTGTTTTTATACATGATGCATAGGTACTATATTTTCCAAGTAACTTCACCTATGAACATACCTTTCTATTGCCTTCCTACATTTGTCCAGTGATCAAAATCTTGGGTCTAAATATTTTCCTTTCATTTTTTTTTTCTTTTCTTCTGCTCTTTAGTACCAGAGAGAGCTGAGACCATGCTTAATTTTGTTTCTTTGTAGACAACGTGAGGTGTTTGTTTGTTTTTTTCTGTATCTCTTAGGATTATTTCAAAATTTTTTCATTATAATTACATGAAATTAAAATATTTTTCCAATATATGTCTAGTTGTATATGTTTCTAATACTAAAAATGATGATAATAATAATATTGTTGGTGGCGGTTGCCATCAAATCAGCTCTGACTCATGGCAGCCCCATGTACAACAGAAGGAAAGACTGCCAAATCTCAAATGATCCTCGTGATAGTTGACATGCCTGAGGCCATTATTACCTTTCAACCTAGAGGTCTCATCTTCTAGTATTGTACTGGACAATTTTCTGTTGTGATCCATAGGGTTTTCACTGACTAATTTTTGGAAGGAGAACATCAGCCCGTTCTTCCTAGTCTGTCTTAGTCTGGAAGCTTTGCTGAAACCAGGGCTACCACAGTTCGACAAACTAACAGACAGGTGGTGGAAATAATAGTAATGCTAGTAGTATTAATTACTGAGTTCGACACTAAGCTAAGTGCTTTACATACAGCATTAATCTTTATAATTATTATATGAGCAGATTATTGACGTGATCCCCATTTTACAAATGAGGAAACTGAAATGTATAAAGAAAGGTTAAGTATTTTTCCCAAGATTGTACAGATAGAGTATGTTGGAAGAAGGATGTAAAATCAAGCCTTTCCAAGTTCGGTGCCCATGGTTTTAAGTAGTATATTCTATTATGCAGAGTAAAATTAGTCCTTTCTCTTTTCAATTCATGAATATTTTATTCATTTATGTATTGCTTTTATTTTATTTATTTGGGTTTCTTACACAGGTACACCTCTAATTCTTAAGTTGAATGTCCATTCTTTTATCTACTTACATATTATTATTTAGCGTTTTTAGCATTTGTATCTTTTTTTCTTTGCATTCTGAGAGAGCTACTTAAGACTTTTAGTCTCTTCACTAATTTAATTTTCCATACAAAAACCAAAACCAAACCTGTTGCCATGGAGTTGATTCTGACTCATAGCAACCCTATAGGACAGAGTAAAACTGCCCCCATAGAGTTTCCAAGGAGTAGTGTTTCCAAGGACATTGAAGTTTGGTTCATTTGAAATGTTTCTTTATTGCACACAGATTCTCTTCATCACATTATACTGTTCACGCTGGTGTTCTTTCTTTGAGCTTGTTCTCCCCTTTTACTTTTATTTGGAATATTTTCTTTCATTATATGAACTGCAAAGCAGTGCTCTAAATTATCTTCTGGTTCCTCTTACAAACCATTTTCAGAGGTATGCTCTTCTTTAAGAGCCCTGGTGGCACAGTGGTTAAAGAGTTCAGCTGCTAACCAAAAGTTCAGCAGTTTGAATCCACCAGCTACTCCTGGGATGGATCGGTCCCTGGAGAAGGACATCATGCTTGGTAAAGTACAGGGTCAGTGAAAAAGAGGAGGGCCCTCAACGAGATGGATTGACACAGTGGCTGCAACAATGGGCTCAAGCGTAACAATGATTGTGAGCGTGGTGCAGGACTGGGCAGTGTTTCATTTTGAACCGACTGGAGTGCACCTAACAACAACAACAGCTACTCCTGGGAAACCCTATGGGGCAGTTCTACTCTCTCCTATAGGGTCACTATGAGTCGGAATCCATTCAATGGCACTAGATTTAGTTTGGGGGGGACTCTTCTTTATATTCATCAGGGTATGGTCCCCCCTTTTTAATAGGATCTCTTTTTCTTTTAATGTTCTTCTTGCTTTCCCCTCTCCCCACTTTTAAGCAACTTTGAATTAGTGCTTTCAACAGTTGTGAAATGTGGATTGTCTTTCAACTAACTCTGACCACTTAATTGTTTCTAAATATGCTTCTTAGCTCTAGGGCTGGAGAGCAGTTTGCTGTCTATAGCAAGTAGTCTAATTCCCTAGTGAGACTAGATAAACGTCTGATAGTCATTAATCTAGTGATAACCTCTGTACAAAATGAGATCTGCTCTTACCTCCACTGTCTGATTTTCTAAAACTCTGAACTTATGGCAAACATAATAAAATATCCAGGAAAATCAGTGACATGCCTTGTCTTCTAGTGCTCAGGATATGATGTACTAAGACTGTCCCACCACACCACCACTACCACCACCACCACCATACACGCACACTTATGCCCAGAAATGTAATTGGAGAGGTATTGACACAGAGAGATGGGGCAGGGAGGAACCACAGTCTAGGTGCCACCAAAAGCAATGTCCATTAAAAAAATTAAAAAATAAAAGATTTCCCAGATTTTCTCAGATCTTGCATTTCTAAGTCTGAAAAGGAAATAAGGTACCTCCCCACCTTCTAAAGCTGGAGATTTAGAGTATGTGAAATTAATTCAAAAGTCTCCTAAGACTGTTTTAGTGTTTCCTAATAATCATATTTTCTAAAGCATTTTAGAATAGGAATCTTTACGCTTCTTTTACTGGAGTTAGGTTCTGAAAACAAATTACTCTTCTATGCTAAAAGTTAAAAAAAAAAAAAAACAACTTTATAAACAAGGGTTTGGTTTAAATTCTTAGTTTTTTAGACTTCTTAATCCATAAGGAAAGAAAAATATTTATCTCTATTTTCAGATTGACTTAATAATTTTCATTGAGAGAGAATATTTAAACTCAATTCATTTATTAAAAATTTATTCTATGCTAGGTGCTGTTTTAGGGTATATGGAGGAAAGAAAATATTTGTGAGGCATATTTTCTATGTTTTAGTAGCTTATAAGAAAGAGAGAAGATAGTCATTTAAAGAACAACATAATATGTAAGAAAGAGTGGTGTCAATGCTATAGTCAGAGTACACAGAATTCCAAAATTTCATTCTCCTAGAAGAACCAGACCTCATGGAGAAATAACATTTAAGCATTTAAATGATGAATAAAATTCACTGAGGCAAGAAGTCAGGGAAAAGACATTCCAGAATAAGGAAGGTTCATGTAAGCAAAGTTCATGGCATGTTCAGGACACAGAATATTCTCCCATGTGGGATAGTGATATTTCATATAGGATGTCAGACAGGATGTTCATAGATGTTACGTAAAAACATTACCCTGTAGTAAAACAGGTAAAAGGAAGCATTTGGTTTAAATGAATGAAACATTTTTTTTTTTTTCTATTGCAGGATGGCTAGGAGGCTTTATATACTAATTTGGTTTGTTGATTTCCAAAAAGCTGTTATAGTAAGAAGCATTTCTTGTTCATGTAAGACCCCAGTTTTCTGGTCAGTGTTCTGAAGAAGACATTTTAGGAAACACTGAGCTACATGTGGTGGTGAACACACAAATGCTTAACAAGCTCTCCAAAACCAGTTTCAAACTATTAACTTGAAGTCACTGAAAGCATAATAGCACATCATTATACAGTATTTATATCATGCAGATACAATAGATATAAACAATCTCAAGAGCTCATATAATAGTACAACTTAGGCCTAACTATTAGTGTCTTAGGGTTCTCTAAAGAAAGAGAACAAGTGAACACTTTTGAGTATATGTTACTTTGTTTTTAATAACATTTATTTAATTATGAGTTTATATAATTTAATTTTTAATAGTGGTGATATTTAACAACCAACTTGGCAAAAGTCCCCAAAATATAACCATCAGCTGTTGCTAGCCAGGATAAGCTGGCTCCAACACAGCGGTGGTATGTGAAACGACGGGCTGAAAAGTACGCATAAGATCATAATGGTCTTTCAATATCGTGCCAAACAGTATAGACTTGCTTTTGTAGGTCTATGTTTCTCAATTGCCTGATCATAATAATACCTCTGGCACTTTCTTTGTAGAGCATGATTGAGTAGACTGGCTCTAGAAGTTTCAGATGATTTTTATGTAGCCCAGGTTTGTAGAACACTGCTTTGGAAAATAGGAAGTCATTTGCAACTGGAAAAAGTCCCTTTACCAAGGTCTAGATAAAAGAAGCATATTGTAGAGGGACAGCTAATATTTACCAAAGGTGTGTGCTCTTCCTTCCATAAGCTGAATTGTCTCTAGGAAGTGTCTACATAGCCAACGACGACATTCCCAGCTTCTCTGGCACTTAGATGAGGACATATGATCAGTTCTTGCTAATGGAATGGTCATAAGTGATTTTTCACTTTGAGGACAAAACAAAAAAAGAGGATTTTTTCTCCACTGTCTCTCTCATTACCTCACCAGTTGGATGTTGGCACCCAGGGTGACTTTGGAAGCCACAGTCGAAGAGGCAGAGTCCCCGTCAGCCTGGTACCTTGAATGACTGAATGGAACAGAGGCCCTCCAGTGAAAAACACCTACATTGGATTGTTGTTGTTGTTATGTTCCCTTGAGTGGGCTCCGACACATAGAACCCTATGGATAACAGAATGAAACATTGCTCAGTCCTGAGCCATTCACACAATCATTGCTATGTTTGATCCTATTGTTGCAGCCACTGTCACAATCCATCTCATTGAGGGTCTTCCTTTTTTTCACTGACCCTCTACTTTACCAAGCACAATGTCCTCATCCAGGGATTAGTCCCTCCTTATAACATGTCTACAGTAAGTGAAACAAAGTCTCTCCATTCTTCCTCCTAAAGAGCATTCTGACTGTACTTCTGAGACAGATTTGTTCATTCTTCTGGTAGTCCACAGTGTATTCAATATTCTTTGCCAACACCATTATTCAAATTCATCAGTTTTTCCTTTTCCAGCTTTTATACACATATATTTTATAAAATACCATGCTTTGGGTCAGGTGCACCCTAGTCATGAAAGCGATGCCTTTGTTTTTTAGCACTTTAAAGAGGTCCTTTGCAGCAGATTTGCCCAATGCAATACGTCATTCAATTTCTTGACTGCTGCTTCCAAGGGCATTGATTGTTGATCCAAGAAGAATGAAATCCTTAAAGACTTCAATTTCTTCACCATTTATCATGATGTTTTTTATTGGTCCAGTAGTAAGGATTTTTGTTTTGTTTATGATGAGGCGTAATCCATGCAGGCTGTAGTTTTTGATTTTCATTATTAAGTGCTTCAAGTCATCTTCACTTTCTGTAATCAAGTTTGTGTCATCTGCATATGACAGGTTATTAGTTAAATCTTCTTCCAATCCTGATGCCACTTTATTGGATTTTTACGTGCGTGAAATATAAATTTTTATTATTCTAAGGTACTGGAATTTTGTAATTAATTTTTGTGTTTCTCTAACTAAACATTTCCTAATGCAGTCAAAAGGATGATAGAAATTTATGCTTTTCCAAGTAAAACAGAGTATTCAGTAAATGTTATTTTAGTGTATTTTGTAGTGTGTTAGGGATATATTTTTATTACATAAGAAAATATGGTTTACTTCATGTAGAAAATTAATTCTTTTGTATCAATATTGGGAAGATATCTTTTCTGAAACATTTATCTAGTGATACTATAAATATAGCCACACCTGTATCCTAATTGCCAAGATTGTAAACGCCAAGTATTTCAGTATGAGCATATACATTCATAGCTAATCCTCTAAAAGACCAAAAGCACTGAGGATCTTTAGGTTTATGGGATAAAATATTTCTTTATCCAGTGGGCCCTTTTGCAGTTTCTCTTTATATATGGCCTTTCTGGCTCTGAGTTTGTAGTTCTGCCAAAATGATTTGGAAGCCCACAGTCTTGCAAAGGAATTGGACAGTTTACTATGGAGATAAGATGTGTAAAACCCTTACAGGGACTGGACAATTTATTGTGCAAATAAGGTGCGTAACACCCTTGCAGAGATTAAAGAGTTTACTACTCAAATAAGGTTAATAAAATCTTTGCAAGGATTGGTAAATTACTATGCAAATTAAGTGGCTTGGCCTCCTGAGGGAATCGATCAGTTTGTGGTCTTGGTGGGAAGGCTTATAAAAGGGCTAATGCCACAGAGATTGAGGGGACGTCACCACCATCAAGAAAAAGAGCCAGTAGTGGAGTGCATCCTTTGAACCCAGGGTCTCTGTGCTGAGAACCTCCTAGACCCAGGAGACAGAGAGAGCTGTAACACTGAAGACAGCACAAGATGGCAGAGGCATAGGACCAGCATATGGCTATAGTGGGCTTGCCAACCCACAGAGTGAGAGAGCTGAGCACCTTCGGGTTGGAGGCTTGCTGGCACAATGGGGTTTCTTCCGGTACTTGTCAGCAGAGCTAAAGAGCTGTAACAGTTGCCTGAGCAGGGCAAATGTTGAAAGGAGGCTCTCATGGCTGAGAGAAGAGCTACTAGCCTGGCTGAGAGGGAGGCCCAGTGGTAGAAGAAGACCTGGCTGGCTGCCTGCCTGCGGCACATCCAAGAGAAAGCTACAAGCTGTCCTGGTTGGAAACCATCCTGGTTGACAAACCATATCCTGTCTTCTGAGTTGTTCCTGTTACTTCCAAGTTGATCCTGATCCAGAGTTGTAGCCTGTTAAAAAACCAAACCCACTGCTGTCAAATCAATTCTGACTTATAGTAACCATGTAAGACAGAGTAGAACTGCCCCACAGGGTTTCCAAGGCTGTAAATCTTTACAGAAATAGGCTGCCACACCTTTCTCTTGCAGAATGACTGGTGGATTTAATCTGCCGACCTTTTGGTTAGCAGCCAAGCACTTAACCACTGCACCACCAGTAGCCTGTTACTTCCCTAATAAATAACATAATCAAGAGTACAGCTTGTGAGTTCTGTGTGGCCATTGCAATAGATTATCAAACTCAGCAAAGAAGTAGAGAGTACTGTTGGGAGGACGGCTGTTGTCAGAACTGGTAAAAAGATTGGTGAATAAAGGTATGTCTGACTCTCACCTCACGGGAATCAGCTTTGGACTGATCATGCTGATTCTCTTTCCTCCTCTTGAAGGTAGATGAGGTCTGATGCTGCTAGCTTACACCTTTGCAAAATTTAAAAATATGCTATTTTTACTAAAAACTTTAAATTGCCTAAACCCTCTGATCTCACTTTTAATTTTAGTGATCTCTGCAAAGCAAATTATACTAAACACATAGGAAAAATATGCACAATGATATTTATTTCAGTTATATGATTAGTTCATCTAAAAATTGGAAACAAACTTCATGTCCAACAAAGTGGGCAAATACTAGGGAAATTATGGCACATAAATTTTTAAATATTGTTCAGAAATTACATTTATTGTTAAGAATATGTAGCATCATTTAAAGATAAGGAATTATAAAGACAGTGAAAAACATTGTGTACAAAATTGCAGGTTTTATATAATCATGCTATATTTATTTGTAATAGTTTGTGTCTGTATATATATGCACATATACATATATACATACTTGTATATATGTCCGTATTTCTATCTAGATTCCAAGATTTGTCCTTGCATTTTTTTCTTTTATCTTTTTTCTCTTACATTTACCAAAATGTTTAGAATTATTTTGTGTTATTTTCCAAATTTTATATAAAACAGTTATATGAAAACATGTTTATTTTAGAAGTGTGTTGAAGATATAGTTTTTATTACAGCATAAAGTGTCCTCTTTAGTAGGATTTATGAAAAAAATCTACAATTCCATGTATAACTGAACTGCTTCCAGTCAAGAACTTGGCTTTCATTCTGGGCTACAAATCAAGTAACTGATGATCACCATGTTGGCCGCTAGGAAGTTAGAAACAAAATGCGGGCCTCCTTCTGGCATGTGTGAGGGATTCTGTGGTACATGTTTTATGTCCTAACTTCCACCTAGCACCACTTTCATTTTTAATCCTTCTTTTACTTGTATCTCATTTTAATTATTTTCAATTAATTTTACATAACTTTCTTATTGCATCTTAAAAAAAAAAAACCAAACCCGTTGCCATCGAGTCGATTCCGACCCATAGCAACCCTACAGGACAGAATAGAACTGCCCCATAGGGTTTCCAAGGAGCAGCTGGTGAATTCGAACTCCTGACCTTTTGGTTAGCAGCCATAGCTCTTAACCACTTGTAGTAAGCATATAAAATATGAATCATTGAATCCCTATAATTACCCTAAGATGTAGATATTGTTATGGTGGTGTCTACATTATACAAATATGGAAACTGAGGCAGGAAGGAAGTAAAGATCACTTGACCATGCTCACATTGTAGAAGGCAATGCTTCAAACCTAGGCGGAGTGACTGTGAAAATTTCAAGCTCTCAAATTCTGTACTATATGTGTCTCAGCAAGTCACCTTAAATCATTTTTGGAGCAAGGTAAAATACAAACAAGTTGGAAATTAAATAGATTTTAGACTGGAAAGATATTTTTTAAAAAAACAGAAAATAGTTAAATTTTACAGTAAGATTTTTATTAAGAAAATATTCTGCATCCTACTTTGGTGAGTGGTGTCTGGGGTCTTAAAAGCTCGCAAGAGGCCATCTAAGATGCATCAATTGGTCCCAACCACTTGGAGTAAAGGAGAACAAAGAACACCAAAGACACAAGGAAAGTATTAGCCAAGAGGCAGAAAGGCCCACGTAAACCAGAGACTTCATCAGCCTCTGAACAGAAAAACTAGATGGTGGCCAGCTCCCACCGATGAACGTCCTGACAGGGAACACAACAGAGGGTCCCTGATGGAGCAGTAGAACGATGAGGTGCAGAACTCAAATTCTAGTAAGAACACCAGACTTAATGGTCTGACTGAGACTGGAGACGCCCCGGAAAGCATGGACTCTGGACTCTCAGCCCACAACTAAAACAATTTCTAAGGCCAACTCTCGAGACAAGGATTGGACTGGACTGTGGGACATAAAGTGATACTCGTGAAGAGTCTGCCTGTTAGTCAAGTAGATACAAGAGACCAAAGGGGCGGCTTCCATCCAGAGGTGAGTTGGGAAGGCAGAGAGAGTCAGGAGCTGGTTGAATGTTCATGGGGAATCAGGGACGGAGGGGAGGAGAGTGCTGTCGCAGAATGGGGTGAGCGGTTGGGGTCTCATAACAATATATGTAAAAAAAAAAAATTTGTACGGGAGACTAACTAGAAATGTAAACTTCATTTAATTACATCAATAAAAAAATGAAAAAAAATCAAGTTTTACCAGAAAAAGAAATTTACAATAAGAGTTTTAATGGTTAGCCCAACTGCTTGAGATATTATATTTATTTTCTGCTAAGGTAAATCTTTTTCTTCTGTAAAAGCAGAAACGGAAACAAACCCAAACCCATTGCCATTGAGTTGATTTTGACTCATAGTAACCCTACAGGACAGAGTACAACTGCCCATAGGGTTTCTAAGGAGCAGCTGGTGGATTTGATTTTTTGGTTAGCAGCCAAGTTCTTAACCACTGCGCCACCAGGGCTCCCTTAGAAGCAGAAGACATATGGAAATACATTCAATTCTTAAGAACTTACCTTATGAGAATTGAAACCTCAGCTATTTTCCTCTTAATGGAGAGATTTAAATTACTTCTTTTCACAGTGTATTGTGCATACAAATCACCTGGGTATCTTGCTAAGAATCCAATTTTGATTCAGTAGCTCTAAGTTTTACAGCCTGAGGTTTTGCATTTCTAAGGAGCTGCCAGGTCATGGTGATGCTGCTAGTCTGATAACCACAATAGAGTAACAAGGCTTCAAGAAGCTAACTAGCCTTTGAATAAAACTGTGGCACTGTTTAGTTTGCTTGCACTCTTATCATACATGAAATAATTAATGAAGCTTCCAAAAGTCCTTAATTTGTGGTCTAAGAATACATTAGAGAACAGGAGAATCTAGCTTCACAACATATTGATAGCCACTAAGGTAGAAGGAAAGTTACATTCTTACATATTGTAAGAAAAAAATAGGCTGTATGATGAAATGAACCATATATTTATTGAGGTAGTACCACTTCCACTTCCTACTGAAATTTGAAGAACCTCTTTAAAAAGTGTGCATGTTTATTAATTGTGCATGAGATTTCAGTTCTTTCCTCTAACCAATTATTTTAATCTAGGATATGCCTTGGCTTCAAAACTGTGGAGCTCAGAATCTATAAACCAACCCCCATGGGCAAGACGTAGGACCTAGGAAACTTGCATGAAGGCAGCTGTCAGCACATGTGTTAAATTAATTGGCTGGAATGGAGTACTAACCAATTTTATTTATTACCTCCATTTTTAGTGGGGAAGTGTCTTCGTTATCTAGTGCTGCTATAACAGAAATACCACAAGTGGATGGCTTTAACAAAGATAAATTTATTCTCTCACAGTCTAGTAGGCTAGAAGTCTGAATTCAGGGCGCCAGCTCCAGGGGAGGGCTTTCTCTGTCAGCTCTGGGGGAAGGTCTTTGTCATCAATCTTCCCCAGTCCAGGAGCTTCACAGAGCAAGGATCCTAGGTCCAAAGGACAGGCTATTCTCCTGGCTCTTGTTTCTTTATGGTATGAGGTCCCCCTATCTCTCCGTTTGCTTTTCTCTTTTATATCTCAAGAGACTGACTTAAAACACAATCTAATCTTGTAGATTGAGTCCTGTCTCATCAATTTATAACTGCTGCTAATTTCATCTCATCATAGAAATAGGATTTACAACACATAGGAAAATCACATCAGATAACAAAATGGTGGACAATCACACAATACTGGGAATCATGACCCAGCCAATTTGACAGATATTTTTGGGAGACACGGTTCCATCCATGACAGGAAGTCAAGGCATAGACTCTGGACTCAGATTGCCTGGATTCAAACCTCACCTCCACTGATACGTAGTGGGCTGTGGTGATTAGGATAAATTACTATGCAGCCTTAATTTTCTCATCTGTAAATTGGGAATAATGTTAGTACCTATCTCAAATGTATTTTGTGAAGATTAAATAAGCTAATATATGTAAAACTGCTAGAACAGTTTCTGGCACTTCATCAGCGCTACATATGTTAGCTGGGTTTTTTTTTGTTTGTTTGTTTTTGTTTTTGTTCGCCCTTGCAATTACAAAATAGTTTCAAGGTGCTTGATACTAGCTGGTAATTAAGACATTGCTGAATGGGGTAGGCTCAATTAAGTATACATAGCAACACTGACTAAATGGAGGGAATTAGCCCTTATCATTTCCGAATTATAAATTGTAGCTGATGTTAACTGCTTAAGCTCTAGACACTAATGTTCACAGCAGGGGAGAATAGTTGGCAAAATCTCCAATTAGAGTGTTGTTTATACTTCCACTGGGAAGGATGATTTGTTAGTTTGAAAGAGACCTTATGTGTTGATTACAGGTGTCAGCACATCCAAGTTTTGGCTGTGCTTGAATACCTGCTGTGAGATGCAAGACACAAGAAAATCCAGCTAATCGTTTTAATTCAAACATATTTTCGTTTATGACTGTGTTGATTGCTTTAACCCAGACTGAGTAACTTATCTAAAACAAAACTTTAAAATGGTTGTTTTTAACAACATTGAGTAATTTGACCTAAATCAATGGATTTTCTTAAATTTCTTTGCTACTAAACCATAGCTGATCTGTCACAATTAAATGCCCAACAAGCAGATTACGTTCCTTTTATGTAAATAAGATATGAGTTTAATTTCATCTTTGGAAAGGACTAGAATATATGTGCTTATGGACATCAGAACTTTTTTGAGGTCAAAGAATTCAGAAACTAACACTCTAAATTAGACTCAGGTGGAAATACATAGAAGAGATGGCCAAAAGTGGACTAAGATTGAAAACGACTCCATTGTGGATTTTCCCACATGTAATCTTTCATTTTAGGTGTAAATGTGGGGTGATAGCTGGCTACCTTCATGCAAAAGGAAGCTACATTTTGATTGTTTCAGATATTCTAAATTCTATGAAATCTCCCCCAAAAATCATTACAGAAGAATGCATTTTCTTAATGTGACCCCACAAATAAGTATTCAGTTATATTTCCTTTATAATCCCATAATATTCTTAAAATATTTAATATTTTAAAGTTTTGTTTTTGTAACCAGCTCTTCAGGATTTTGTTTAACTGCAGAAAACAAAACAAGCCAAATATTTTAGACTGTATGACTTAATACAAGTTATTGCTATTATTTTGTTGAATGAATAAAATGGAAAACATTAGATAAGTGAAAAAATTTTAAATAAAGGTAACAAGTGTGCCAAACTAATATTTCTTCTTTTCAGCTTTCAACAAAACTTTAACCTTGGAGACTCTTAACTCAGGCTATAATAAAATAAACAACCTAGGATTGTCTTCCTTGTCTGAGTTAATTTGAATCAGAATAGAGTATTTTCCTTTTCTTCAGTGTGTGTGATTCAAGGTTAGTCTATTCTGGAAAGACTGAGTGAGGCAAACCTAATCCTTTTATGAAGCTCATTAATTGGAAGCAGGACCACACTGCAATAGCCTTGTCTAAACTGAAGGGACAAATTAAGAATTTAAATGAGGTGAAAGCTCCAAAAACAAGATTCTCCTAGTGGCTTTTTCTGTTTATACAGTAACAGTCTAAATAAAAACCTGACACTGTCCGTGTTAAATTTCACTAGCTAACTGATAAGATAGAGCAGAGAGTACGTTGGCCCTCTGGGTAATCCTGTCAGTCACTCTGGAAGAGTTCATCAACAACGTATGAGGATTTTCACTTTATTCGCTGTCTTTTCTTATTAAACTACTGGATGAATGGCTAGGTGGATGCATAAAACGAAAAATAGTACATGAGTTAATTATGCCATTCAATCACTGCTCTGTATTACTATCAGATTTTGAAGAGTTTAAATGATATTTAAACTTCTCCAAGTGAATGAAACACTGACACTTTTTACCGTGTCTACAAAGAACCGAAACGCGTAACATTCCCTGTAGATGTGCAATTGACCACAATGTCACAATCTTGCACTATTTCAGCTGTCTCCACAATGAAAACCAAATTGCAGATTAAAGTGACTCAAATAATGGAATAAAATTCTTGCACTAGAATAGTAAGCACTCACTTAAACATAAAATATTCCTCCATCAGTTATAACTAACCAGTAAATGTATCAAATCCATGAGTTATTTACAAAATGACTTTTTGGTATGTTTCAGCAATATAAAAGAATAATTCTAATACAAAGGACTGTTCATCATCTTTATTTAATATATGTTTACATGCTGAAAAATCACCAGTATTGTGTACTCTGAAGCACCTCAAGAACAAACTTCAAAGCACAGAAGGACAATCTGGTTCTTTGAGGAGGCAGCATGGTATGGTGGAAAGAGCCGTGACACCTGAAATCTAACTCCTGCTCTGCCACTAGCCAGCTGAGGAAACCTGGCAAGACACTGGGCCAAATCTAGGCCCCCAGCTCTTTCATCTGTAAAATGAGGATGTTAAGTAAATAATCTCTTTTATTCCTTCCATCATTGACTCTATGAGGTTATAAGGTATGAAATACTTAGGCATAAACAGTGGTCATAGAGTCACAGCCTTTAGATCTGGAAGGCATGCCTGCCCTTCCTTTATTTTTGTTCTCAAACTTCCCAAAGAGAGGTCTGCCCCAATTACCTCTAAGTCTACCCTCTACCCTATCTTCAGGCCTTTTTAGCTAGAGCATAATATATAGTCTCTGAATTATATGTGATATTATACCTGGGTCGTGCAAACAGTTTGCACTCTACTACCTAAACGCTGGTGTTTCAAACCCACCTAGAGGCACCATGGGAGAAAAGTCTGCCAATCTACTTCCATAAAGATTACAGCCAAGAAAAATCTGTGGAACTGTTTCACTCTGCAACACATGGGTATGAAACACTTAGGCATAAACAGTGGTCAGAATGGACTCAGTGGTGACGGATTTGGTTTTTTGATGGCGTACGCTTGCATGTGTTTTCAGAGAAGAGGGTCAAAGAGTTTTCATTAGATTTTGAACAGATTCATGGCCTGAAAAAGATTAAGAATACCTACTCTAAAGTGTCCATCCGTATTCCATCTATATAATCTAGACACTAATCCCATTGACTCCTATAGTTGTCACATATTTCCCTCTGAAGATTTCTAAACCAACATTGGCATTTAAGCCCTCATAAAATAACTAAAGTTTTGGAGTCAGAAAGAATTGGATTCAAGTTCCAGCTCTATAACTTACTAGATATGAAACTTTCAGAAATTTATTTCAATCACAAGGTATTCATTTGCAAGATCTAGACTACTCATTGAAATATTGAATATTCATTCAAATATTTTTGAGCACCACCTATGTGCCAGTGATAGGGTTGGGAGGCTTGTTATCTTATATAAGATGGTTAAGCAAAATCACTTTGGTCCAGTGACCTAAAGAGAAGGGGAGAAGCCTGGAGATATAAGAGAGAAGAGCATTCTAGGCTGAAGAAACAGCAAGTGTAAAGGCCCTGAGGGTAAATCCTGCTCAATGAGTTCCTGCAATAGCAAGAAGTGCATGTCTGGCTGGAACAAGGAGCAGAAAAGTTGGAGGGATTTCAAGAGGTGACTGGGTTTTTTGGTAGGGATTTTGATTCTTTTTTTCTTTTTTTTTCTTATTCTGGGGAGGATTATCAGAAGAGTGGCATGATCTGACATGTATTTTAAAAGGACAACTTTGCCTGTTGTATGGATCATAGACCGGAAGGGAGCAAGAGTGAAAGCAGGGAAATCATTTAGGAAATAATTGTATTAATCCAAGTGAGACAGGATGTTGGCTTATGCTAGGGTAATAACAGTGAAGGTGGTAAGAAATGGCTGGATTCTGGATATATCTTGAGGGTAGAACTAACTGCATTATATACCGATAGGACATAAAGTATGGCAGAGGGAAATAAGAATAGGGCTACTCTTTTTGGGGGGGCTGTATAACTGATAAATGGTGTTGCCATTTTCTGAGATGGGAAAGAGTGCATAAGGATATGTGGATGGGAAAATTGAAATCAAGACTTAGCCTTTAGCCATGGTAACTTCAAGATATCTGCTAGCCAAATGCACTTATGTAGGTGTCTTCAGCATAAAGATTGTCATAAGACTCACTGAGAGATCACTTCAGGAATGAGTATATTCAGAAGAAAAAACGGGCTTGAAGATTGAGCCTTGGAGCGTTCTTCTATTTAGAGGTCAGGGATGTGAGATAAAACCAACAAAACTGAAAAGTGCCTCCTTGGGATATTGTGAAAATTTAAATGAGCTAATGGATATATAAAGTTTTTTTTTTTTTTTTTAACAATACCATATATTTTTTAAATCCTCAATAAATGCACTTATAAAAGCTTTTATTCATAACCTCTCTGACCTTAGGCTTATTTTCAAATGTTCAATTTCAACTGCCTTCTGGCCATTTGTATCTGATTTTTCCATTAGAACCTCAAATTCAACATGTCTAAAACTGAGCTTAATCAACTTTTCCCCAAAACTTGATGTTCTATGTTGATTTTGAGCATCGACATTCTCCAGACCATGAAGAGTAAACTTAATCCCCCAAAAAGATTGTTCACGTTTATCCTGTGGTTTTGTTTACTCACATCTTAAAACATGAGTGTACAGGATAAAATCCAAACTTCTTAACCATGGCATTCAAGGCCCTAAGTGATTTGTACCAAACCTTTTCCAAGCTCACCTCACATTTCTACTTGTTTGTAAGAACATTCTGCTCCAGTCAACATCAGCAATTCCCTTTAATCAAACGTGTTCGGTGTACTGCTGCCAAGTCACCTCTATTTAGATTACCTTCTTCCTATCGCTGTTTGGTCGAATAATATTTAAACTTTGTTGCCACAAGAACATAACTCCACCTTACTGGAGTCTTACCCATCCTCCAAGGGTCAACTCCACTGAGATGTTCTTCACAAGTTTTCGGCAGCTTCCCAGTGGGAGGGAAACTCTCAGTACTCTCAGAGAATTTGGCTCCTACCTTGCTTACAGCACATTGCACTTGTGCCTAGTCCTTCTTTTAAAGTTATTTGTGCATGACCTAGATTTCAAACTACTTAAAAGGCTAAGAGTACTGTCTGCCACCACCAACACCTTTCTCAAGTGTTTTTCAAAAAAAATTTGACTCAATATTTGTTGAATTGCATTCACTCTACACCAATCACCTTATTTTATAAAATAAAAGAGCTGGTGCCCCAAACAAAACAAAAACAAACTCGTTGCCAAGTCTATTCTGACTCATGGCTACCCCATGTGTTACAGAATAGAACTGCTCCATCGGGTTTTCTTGGCTGTAATCTTTATGGAAGCAGATCACCAGACCTTTCTGCCACTAGGTGAATTTGAACCACCAACTGACAGGTTAGTAGGAGATCACAAACCACATGTACCACCCAGGGACCTACTACCTGCCCAGGGGCCACATAGTGACCTTGGAAGAATAGTGAGAATTATGCTCAATTCCATTTTTCTTCCTATTACACCACAGTAAATATATACGTTAAATAATTATTTATTTGATTAATAGAGAAGAACGTAAGAGAAATTTCTTTTGAATGGAGTAGAAGGGTTGCTGCCTCTATAGTATCCCAAATCAATAATTCTGATAATTCTTTAAAAAAGAAAATGTAGTCTTATCAAAATTATGTCAAGAAACGTATATATTTATCCAGTTATACCCTAAGAAAACCAGTAGCATCTATCTTATAAAATTACTTCCCAAATGCCTTTTCATTATGGTTTCAACTTCTAATTTTCTTTTGCTTTTTAAAAAGCTTTATTGCACTATAATTGGCATACAACAAACTGCACATATTTAAAATACACAATTTGACAAGTTTTGACATGAAACATCACCAAAATCAAGACAGTGAATATATATTACCCCTAGAAGTTTCCTTATGCCCCTTTGCTTCTCCCCACAGCCCTCCAGTACTCACCGTGCCCCAGCAACCACTAATCTGCTTTCTGTCATTGTAGAAGAGTTTGGATTTTCTAGAGTTTTATAAAAATTGATTCATACAGTGTATATTGTTTTTGTCTGCCTCATTTATTCAGCATAATTATTTTGAGATTCTTTCACATCATTGTATGTCTCAATAGTTCACTCCTTTATATTGCTGAGTAGTACTCCATTGTGTGGCTATACCACAGTTATTCATCCATTGACTAGTTTATGGGAATTTGGGTTGGTTCTGGTTTTTAGCTATGACAGATAAAGTTGCTACGTACAAGTCTTTACATAGACATGTACATAGTTCCACTTGGGTAAATATCTAAGAATAGAATGGCTGGGTCATATAATAAGTATACCCCCCCCAAAAAAAAAAAAAACCCAAACCCATTGCCAAGTTGATTCCAGCTCATAGCAACCCTATAGGACAGAGTAGAACTGCCCCATAGGGTTTTCAAGAACAGCTGATGGATCCGAACTGCTGAGCTTTTGGTTAGCAGCTGAGCTCTTAAGCACTACAGTTTAAGAAATTGCCAAACTGTTTTTCAAAATGGTTGCACCATTTTCCATTCCCACCAGTGGTGTATCAATGAAAGTTCCAGTTCTTCCACATCCTCACCTAGACTTACTTGGTTTGTTCAGTTTTTTTTTTAATTTTAGCCATTCTAATATATTTATAGTGGTTCACATTTTTAATCTTAAAACACCTACTATATGACAGTCATTGGCAGTAGGGATACAAAAATTAAGAAGATATACTCCTTTCACAAATATGACAGTAGCTGAGAAAATAAACACTCAAACATATGCTTTTATCTGTAAATTCTCTAATGTACAAAATCTTTGAAGAACACAAGGAAGGGAAATCAAAGAAAGGTCAGGGAAAACTTTTAAAGATTCGGCATTTGAAAGATACTTTGATGTTAAACCAGTTGCCATGGATTCAGTTAGAACTCATGGTGACCCCATGTGTGTCAGAGTAGAGCTGTGCACCATAGGGTTTTCAATGCTAATTTTTTAGAAGAAGATCACCAGGACTTTCTTCTGAGGTGCCTCTGGGTAGACTCAAGCTGCCAACCTCTCAGCATTACACAACTAGAAAAGGAGAAAAGGAAAGAAAAGTCATAAAAGCATGAAAGATCACAGCCTTTTTAGAGATGAGGAAAGATGTGTGTGGGTAGTGCATGAGTGGTGGGCACATGGTTGAGAACAAGAGTAGGGAGGAGACGTTATAAGAATGTGTCTGCCATGCTAAGGCGATTGAGTATCTTGAGACTGGGTACAGACATCTCCAGATCTGTGCTTTTGAAAACAAACAAACAAAATATAGACAAAACTCTGAAGAACGGGCTAGATGGAAAAGAGCTAGGGAACAGAAACACACTTTGCAGGCAATAGTCTTATCAACAGAAAATAATTAAGAACTAAATTTATGTTTCAGATCCCAAATAAAGAATAATTCAACACAATGTATTTTTTGAGTAATATAGCAAAAATCAACCTCTCTGTCTCAAGTAAAGACACTGATTTCCTAAAGGAAGGAACGAGGATTATTTTCAAAACTATTATACACTTATGATGGAGTCCCCTGAATAGGAGAATTTTTTTAATCCTTAGCATCCATTTATTCTCTTAAAGATTTCAACTGCTCTTTAAGCTCTTAATACAAGAAAACCCACAAAGCTGCAAAGCTCTTAGCACAAGCCTTTAGAGAGTTTACAGAGGGTTTTCATTAGATTACATACATTTTCCCATCCAGCACCACATTCTCTTCTGTAACTCCATTAAGTAGGAATAATTATTCTTGCAGTATATTTGGGAGTTCTATAGGACAAAAGCCACAGCATATGGTTTTGGCTTTGATTAGTCCCCTCAATAAAAAAAAGAAAAAGAAAAAGAAAAATTAAAGTGGTATATGGTATAAATTTATAAGTAATATTACTGCCTGGGGTATATAAAAAAATCTATCATTTATGGCTAAAAATTGCAAAAAGACCCTTTCTACGGATTTTATTGTTCCATAAGAATGAACAATAATTTCACAGTATAATAAAACAGCTACATGTATGTATTAGCAAATCCATCTTAATACATCCCTTATACTAGAACAAGCTGAAACATATTTGAACCCCTTATTAACTTGCATTCTGAAGTATATCAGAAACATAATTCTAAAAATATTTTTTCCCATACATAGCCCTATAGCAATGATTACTAACTTGCTTTTAACATAGAAAAGAATAATTACCTGTGTTCTTTTACTTATGAAAAAAAAAAAAAAACTGAACAAGTCTGCAAGGAATAAATGTCCGTATTTTATCTCTTTATGTATGTATTTATTCAATACACATTTACTGAGTCTCATCTATGTCCAAGACATTGTACAATATCCCAAACTACAAAGGTTAGTCAGACAAACCCGGTCCCTGGCTTCATGATACTTAACATGCACTCTCATTACTTCATCTTTAATGAACTCTCTAGTATTAAGTTATTTAATACCTCTCTACTCCAAAGTTTGTCAATTGCAGCATTGTCAATTTTCAAAATGTTTTAGAATGGTGAGAACCACTGCTCCACTCAAACAAGAAGAAAACGGTATTCTTAATGCTAAATAATGCTTTAAAGAAAATTATTTGTCTACATTTTAATCTAAGACTATTTCTAAATGATAGCCAAAATCTTAGTGAAAAATAAAATAAATAGTCCATAACATAGATATTTCCTAACATGTCGATGTTCTTTCGCATCATGGTATTTCATGTTACGTAACAAATCCAAACAGCCAGATAACTGACAATATTCCATATAGACAAGTTTTCTTTTGAAATATAATATTTGATACTATTATTTTAAAAGATGCAGCATTTATTTTTCTTCTAAAATCCCATAATTGCACAGCAATTGTTAAAGTACATATTAGATCAATATGAACAATTATGTAATGCAAGTTTGCTTTACTGCAATATTGAAATTGCCATATTAAATTTAATTTAATCAGTTCAGACTATGAGTAATTATATATAAGCACCTGTCAATTCTGATGGAGTAAACAATCTATTTTTCCAAGTGCTGATGCCACTGGTAGAAAAGTATAGCTCTTTAGATTTTATATAAAATGTTTTAAAATGATTACAAGGTTTTTCATACATCAGATTACTGTTTCTGAAAACTGAATATAAGTTATTTAACTGAATCTAAATTATTTAACTTTCTTGTAGTAAACTGGGCAATCAACAGAAGGGGAGTATTAACAAAATGTAACTCACATTCTGCAATTCAAAGTATGCCTTAATTTTTTCACTCACTTAATTTCATCCTTTCATTAAGAGTTACTTGCAGGACAGATCTGCTTTGTTACATGGGTAAAGTATAATGTTTTCAATTTTATTTTAAGCCATCTAAATTGGTTATGTTCTTCAACTTGTTGCTGTTTAAAGGTGAAATATACTTTGAAAATGGGCATTATTTAAATTAATTTTTCCATTATGTCCCTACAAAAAAATCCAGTGTTAATCTTCAGTAGACAATTCAGTTTTATAAATAGATAAACATTTCTTCTAGCCTTCCTAAGAAAGAAATCTCAACTTATTTATTCAGAAGAAGTCTCTAGTACCTTAATGGGCAAAAAATTGCAATCGTAATCCAACCAGCT
Organism: Trichechus manatus latirostris; assembly: GCF_000243295.1. NCBI lineage: Eukaryota > Metazoa > Chordata > Mammalia > Sirenia > Trichechidae > Trichechus > Trichechus manatus. Next base: position 2,180,457 of record NW_004444174.1, read on the forward strand.
TTGCAAGTAGTTCTAGCACAAAGTTTAAAGGCAAAAGAAAATAAAGTTGCTCTTTATCCACTCCCTTTGGCCTGAAAGAGGTTTCTGGCAACAAGGGCAACCTACAATGGTTTTCAAGAACTCTTACTTCAGAAAATGTGTTCAATCAGTCTTCAAAGACAATTTAAGCACATTTTTCTTTTCTTATGCTCCTATTATCTTGTGTGGCAATGTAGGGACATGGGGTGGTGAAAATGGGAAAATTGGCAAACATTATCAGTTTGTTATCTGAACGCTTTTGCTTTGGCAATTATTTAATTCTATGGCTATTGTTTACTTTTAAAAAAAGAAAAGTAGATAATGATGAGCAAGGCAGATTTATGTCACCATGCTGTATTCAACAACTGGATGTAGAGCAGTAATCTGTAGATTCTTCTCATTTGAACAGACACTAACACAATTACATGTTTTTAGCCATGTGGTAACATTTGTACATGTAAACAGAAATGCAACTACACGTTATTAACCATCAAGCTACACTTCCTTTTTTCCTGGTCCTTTAAGAGGAGGTTCTGACATTTTAAATCCATGTTCTAGTGCACATTTTCTAAGAGCGAAAATGTTAGCCTGGGTTAAAACCAATAACTTTTACCTACCAAAATGTCTTTCTAGGCTTGCAAGCATCTTCAGGAGGATTCTTCTCTTTGATGTGGATGTCTGCTGTACCAAAAAAAAGTACATGTCTGCCATACCAAAAAAAAACAAACACACACCGAACCTGTTGCTGTCAAGTTGCTTTCAACTCATAGTGACCCTTTAGTGACCCTCTAGTGACTCTATAGGACAGAGTAGAACTGCCCTATAGGGTTTCCAGGGAGTGGCTGGTGGATTCGAACTACTTACCTTTTGGTTAGCAGCCCTGGTTCTTAACCACTGTGCCACCATGATCGTGTTAATTGGTGCAAAGAAATAAAATACTCAACTAAAAGGACAGTTTCCTATAGTGAAACAAACAGAGGTTTTTTAGATAGAAAAACTGTGATTCAAACCCCAGCTTAACCATACAGTAATTAACCAGTTTATTGACTCTTTAATTTTTAATTTATTATTTATAGATGACAACACTACATTTTGCTTTAAATATTAGGATAATCTAATTAGCCCTGACTACCATTATGGCCAATGTGTTATTATAAATAATGATTTATCACTGAAGACATGTTTACGGAAATAAAAGTTTACTCTATCATGATCAAGGAAGAGTTCATGTAGGAGATGGATCCATAGGATTGGGAGCATCGGCAAGGCAACGTTCTCAACATGTGAAAGACAGATGAAGAAAAATGAGTAATTTATCAGAATACCATCCACATACGCTCAGCCCTCTTTTACTCCACATTGTCTCACATCGTCTACCCTACAACAATAACAGACTAACGAGCAGAGTGTAACTAAGGTATGGCAGGTAGGGCACGCGCCCTGGGCGCCCCTTGCGGAAGGCCGCTAATCAGCAGTTTCTATTGGCCGCGCAGTTTCCACCACCAGCTGTAAGACGTCATTCGGCAATTTAAAGCAAGTCGCCATAGGCACTATTTTCCATAGATACCACCTGCTGACTAGAAACTTGCCTCCACACCGGTTACCTGTAATCTTTCCTCTATGTAGAAGACAAAGGGATCTTTTTAGAAACAAAAATCAAGTCATGTTATTCCCGTCTGTAAAATCTTTTAAGGCTCTCCATTGCAGCTAAAGAAAATTCAAACTCCTTATCCTAGCCTATGATATACTACGTGATCTGGCCCCATGTTCCTCTCTCTTCTCGCACCTCTGTTGCCCCCTCTCACTAGAATGTAGCCACATGGAACTTTAAATGCACAAAGCTGATTCCCTCAGAGCCACTGTATACTCTGCCTGGAATTTTCTGCACAGATATTCATATAAATGGTGCCATCTTGTCATTCAGATTTCAGCTAAAAAATCACCTCCACAGGGAAGTCTTATTATTTCCTTTTTTAATATATATATATATATTTTTTTTTTTTTGGTTTACTTGTTTATGATGTTTCACGTCATAGACTCTAAGCTCCATGAGAAAAGAAACATGCCTGCCTTCTTTACTGCTACATCCTCAGGACCAAGCATAATGCTTCATCACAGTAGGTGCTCAATAAATATTTGTTGTAGCAAGGAGTGAATGCGTACAAGTTATCATGGGTGCTTTAATTTTTTTAACCAAATTCCATTGTAGGGAAAGATACAAAGTATGTTGCTGATTCAATTCATGGCTAGAAGCAATGTAAAATGCATCAAGGTAAGTTACACTTTTACATTCGTTTCTAGTTTGTATGACCCAAAAAATGTCACGGGCATCTATTAACAGTAATATTTTTGAGCCGACTATTTATATTTTCCAGTTTGGGAACTTAACCAACACTTTTAAAAATCCAATCCAGACATTTGTATTTATTTACAACACACATGTTTTGAAAATTGAGCAAATACTTAAGGTACGGCTGCAAGGGAAGTGCACATGATTAAAATGTACAACAACCAAAAACATGCGTAAGTCGAGGATTACATTTTCACTGGTAGAAAGCAGCACCATAACTCTTGCTACTTCAAGAGAAAGGTGTCTTATTACAAAACCTATAACCCACTTCCTTTGTGGCATTAACTGCAAAGAGCTTGATTTCAGCACACGTGTATAACACCCCCTAATTCACAAATCCTGTTCAGTTAAATATAAGAGGTTTCAAACTATAAAGTTTTGATTGGGTGCACTTTCTTCAGATATCCCCTGTTTGATTATCTTAAACTGGGGTTACTGTAACAACTGAAAACACGACATGATAGGATCTTTGTTCTTACATGCCAGGACTGTTTAATTTAACTAGATGGCTTTGACACATCATTTTAATGCTTTGAAGCAAGAAGGGCAAGTGGAGTCTTTTTTTTTTTAACTAGAAGTTCACTTGTAGTAATAAAGTGAAGAAGAAATTTTTTGGATTATTTCTTCCTTTAGGCCTGTCTATCCTCATGTCATCACATTTTCAGGAAGAAGGATTGGCTGAAAGCTGGCTCCAACTAAATCCTTTTTAGTGCTGTTTCACTGAAGGACTGGAAAGTGACAATTCCTATCAAGCAGCTGTTTTTTTCTTTCCTCACCAGACTCAAGGGCAATCATATTAAACTGAGAAAAACCACAACTCAATCGTTTGCCTTCCACTTAATTTTTCATACAAATTTAAGGTCAGGCTGTGGCAGAGTAACGAGGGAGGCTCTTGTAACACAGAGTAGTGTTGCAACTGTGCAACTACTCTGAACAATTAAAAGCGTGCTTTTAATGATGGGATTCAGTTCAATGGTGTATTTTGAAGGCTGTACTAATTCTTATAATAGAATTAGTCTTGATTCCTATGGGTTGTAAAGTTTTACCAATAAGTGAAGTTGAAAAGTTTGAGTTAATTTTTTTGAAAAACCATGCCTTTCATTTAGAAACAACTTCAGTAATTGCAATGAAATAACTTATTATAAAGAACTTATTCATAGGCATTTCTTCTTATACAGAGGAAGAACTGTGTATGTTCTTGAATCTGAAATTTCCATTTTAGAAGCAAGCTATTGTGTTGTTCCCATTTTTTTTTTCAAATTTGCTGAACACATGATTACTATTTTGAAATAATTGAATAAAAATGGTCCTTACAGTATACAACTTTTTTTTTTCAGGAAGCATCCAGTACTTGTTTACATTTTTGATAGAACCTTGAATACTCTGACCTTTTTTTTTTTTAACTTGATAACTTTCTTTTCAATTACTCATTCGGAGGGAAATGCAAATATTAAATTGCATTTGTTATGATTTGGTTCTTAAACTGCTCTTAAGTCTTTTGGTGAACATCTTCTATGAATTGACTATGTGATGCCTGATAGAGTCCTGAACTCTATGTTTTTCTGATGACTAGATTTGCCCTTCGGTAACATTTGCTCATCATCGATAGTCTATGAGTGAGGTGGCGTTTCATTGGAAGAAACAGATTAAAAACTTATGTCTCCCATTTTGTCACATCTGGGTGAAGCTCCCAATGCAATTGTTTTTACTTTCTTTTAATCTTACAAAGAAATGTTAAAATTGAAGGACTGACTCTGTGTTCAAAGTCATTGTCAGAAACAGTGATGTCATAGGCTTCTGTTTCTAATAATGCCTCACAAAATACAGAGCATCATTAATCATAAATGACTGCAGATTTCCTCGATCCTGGCATTGCTATGGGGCCTGGGTATTTTTAAAGGTCTTAAAAATTTGAGCAGACAACAGCCTCATGACATTGCGTGAAGACTGAACTGTGATGAAAGATGAAACAACAGTTGAAAGCATTAAAATACTTAGAAACTGGAGATAGTTTTATTGCATTTAAATAAAACATACATCTAATTTTCAAGCGCTTTCTGGTTTGTTTGTTTTTTTGTTTCACTGACATATCAGTCAATTAACAACTATTTATTGAGTGACTACAGCGTGGTCAGCACCATTCGGCAATGTAGGGGATAGAGAAATGTATGAGAAACATATTCATGCATAAAATGTTATATTGGGCATCTAAATGCAAGGCTGTCTTGAGTGCTTTGAACATACTCTGTGCTTTGTAAAGATAAGGAAGACATAATTCCTTCCTTTCAAGATACCAACATCCTGTTAGGGAGACAAAATTTTTACACATTAAAGTTTAGGAAAAAAATCTGATAAGTGAAACATACTGAAGTTCAGACAAGGAAACTGTCCTTTGGCTCTTACATTTAGGGAATATTTTCTGGTTGAGATGAGAATTGACTTGGGTCTTAAAGAAGAGGTAGGATTTAGATAAGAGGAGAGTAATAAATGAACTTGGAGAAATAACACAGAGTAGGGGCAGACGTGAAAATGTGAGTTAGGAGAAAGTGAGCAGATCAGTGTTACTAAAAGGAGTCTATGTGTCAAAAATAAGGGTTAATACAAACACCCCAGCAATTTTATTCATACCATATAGTGCGTCTTCAACTCAGTTTCAGTAAAGTCATTTTACACTGTGTGCAAGACACATGGCTAGACTGGCTAGACTCCATTAGGAGTACAACACGGAAGAGATACAGTATATGTATTCAAGGAACTTTTAATCAAGCAATGGGGGAAATACACAAAGAAATCTGATAAATGTCAGAAAGAGATATAAAAATACTTCTGTGGGTATTTAGGGAAGAATCAAGTCATATGTCACCAGAGAGGTCATGGAAGTCTTAGTGAAGGTTTCATTCAAGTTAAATCTTGAAGAGTGTATACAGAAAGATAAGCAGAAATAGGTTTTGAGATCATTCCATGTGGAAGAAGCCATCTGAACACAGGGAGAAAAGGAAATAAAAGTCACATTCATATAAAAGCACATATTCAGTTTAACTGAATGTTGTATATGTGTAGAGGAGATGCTAGAAACAGAACTATATACAGTGGTCTGCTGGTTAATGTCTAATGGCCAATTCTCTAAAAAATGTATGCATTTCTATGTATATATATGTATATAAAATAGATTTTACTTATATAAAGGAGGTTTAGCACATAATGTTATAAATAATATACAATACTTGTTATTGTAAATTTCACACAGCCAATTAATTCTTATAGAGTGCTTTCATCAATTTTTGCATCACTCATATCCAAAGTCAAGATGCAGTTTATGATACGGTGTCATTATAACATTAATATTGGCTGATATTTTGTTTACATTAATGAGTAAGACAAAAGTAAAACAATGAAAATGTATGTTGAAACTTAATTCATTCATCAGTGACATAAGCAACTTCTTTGTTAAGTCAGATAATAGTTTTTGAACCCTGTAAAAATACTTCCTCAATTTGTTATGATATTCATAATTTAAGGGCTATAAACATGACATGTTTAAGAGTGACATATATTATTAATATTTTTCCCCATCACTTTTTTAAGTCTAGACCAGAGGTCAGCAAACTATGGCCAATGGGCCAGATCTGACTCACCAACTGTTTTTGTAAATGAAGTTTATTGGAACACAGCTAAACCTGTTTGTTTCAGTTTTGTCTGTGGTTGCTTTCCTGCTATGATGGTGAAATTTGTTCAGCAAACTTTTTCTTGAATGGCCAGATAATAAATATTTTAGTCTTGGGAGCCAACCAGTCTCTGTCAAAACTACTCAACTCTGCCATTTTAGTGCAAAGCAGTCATAGAAAATACATAAAGGGATGAGTGTGGCTGTGTTCCAGTAAAGCTTTATTTATAAAAACAGGCAGCTCTGAACCCTAGTCTATAGTTTGCAGACCCTGACTCTAGACAATGAAGAAAATGATAAATACATCCCTGATTTGTAATATTTGTCCATTTCTATGGTGTCAATCCTCCTACTGTGGTGATTTCAATCTATTGAGTTCACATTACTCAATGTGCAGTTAAAGAGGTTGGTTGTATCATACCATTATAGACTGTTTCCACCATTCAGATACAATATGTGTAAATAACCCGTGAGCAGAAATAAAATAGTTAAGAAGTAATGAGTTCTATTTGTTACACTTGTTTTTAGTAAAATGTTTAATTGTACCTTTATATAATTTAATGTTTTATAGTGCCTGTGTCAACAACCAGCTCAGGCAATTACTAAAATTTAGCAGTGCACACTTGCAAGCTGACATAAGATGTCACCAGGACACTACTCATTGTAAAATAGATTAGCCAACATTATGGAGGGGTTTGAATGTCAAACTCAAGAGATAGGGTGGTTTAAGAGAGGTAAAATGAAAGAGTAAACTAGAGCAGTAACAGTGGGACTTAAAAAGAAGAGACTTATATTTGCAAGACTCCAAGCAGGTAAAATCCATAGATCTTGACCACTTATGAGATATGGAGGAGGAGCAATGGGTGCAGTCAAAGATGATTCCAATTCCAAGATTTTTATGAGGTCTATGTTGATTCCATTGACAAACTAGATCAATCAAAATGTTCTTGAACAATTTATTTTAAGATCACTAAGTATGTATTAAAAAAAGTAAAAATAACTTGATGTAAAGAAAAAAATACACTCCTTTCTGGGATGTTTGATGATAGAAAAATTTCCATTATTGGTGCCCCATCACTAAGTGTGCAATTTATATGTATCTAGGTACAGAATGGAGCCCTGGTGGTGCAGTGGTTAAAAGTACCTTGTATAGAAACATTCTAACATATGTACTGACTTTAAATCAGCATACTTTTATCTTTTTCTTACCTGAACTAAGAAGGTAAATATGGAAGAAAATAGCTATACACAACCATATTATTTCCATTCTGACTAACGATGAAAATTAAAATTTGTATTTTAACTTAAATTCGTTCAATTGTAATAAAAGAGTGAAGAACAAGAATCATGGCTTTATCACATACTACTTGAGATAATTTAGCAAGTTACTTAACTTTTCTAGGCCAGAGTTTTCTCAATATATAAAATAAAGATTACAGTTGTTAGGTGCGGTTGAGTCAGTTCTGACTTATAGCGACCCTCTGTAAAATAGAATGAAACACTGCCCAATCCTGCGTCATCTTCAAAATCGTTGCTACATTTGAGCTCATTGTTGCAGCCACTGTGTCAGTCCATCTCATTGAAGGTCTTCCTCTTTTTCGCTGACCCTCTACTTTACCAAGGATGATGTCCTTTTCCAGGGGCTGTTCCCTCCTGATAACATGTCCAAAGTATATGAGATGAAGTCTTACCACCCTTGCTTCTAAAGAGCATTCTGGTTGTACTTCTTCCAAGACAGATTTGTTTGTTCTTCTGGTAGTCCATGGTATATTTGATATTCATTACCAGTATCATACTTCAAAGGCATCAATTCTTCTTTGATCTTCCTTATCCGTTGTCCAGCTTTCGTATGCACGTGAGGTGACTGAAGATACCATGCTTTGGGTCAGGTGCACCTTAGTCTTCAAAGTGACATCTTAGTTATCTAGTGCTGCTATAACAGAAATACCACAAGTGGGTGGTTTTAACAAGGAGAAGTTTATTTCCTCACAGTCAAAGTAGGCTAAAAGTCCAAATTCAGGGCATCAGCTCCAGGGGAAGGCTTTTTCTCTCTGTCAGCCTTCTCTTTGGTGTTCTCCTGGACTAGAAGCTTCTTTGCACAGGAATCCCGGCCCAAAGGACGTGCTTCGCTCCCGGCACTGCTTTCTTGATGGTATGAGGTCCCCAACTCTCTGCCTGCTTCCCTTTCCTTTTATCTCTTGAGAGATAAAAGGTGGTGCAGGCCACACCCCAGGGAAACTCCCTTTACATTGGATCAAGGATGTGACCTGGGTAAGGGTGGTGTTACAATCCCACCCTAATCCTGTTTAACATAAAATTACAATCACAAAATGGAGGCCAACCACACAATTCTGGGAATCATGGCCCAGCCAAATTGATACATACATGTTTAGGGGGACATAATTCAATCCATGACAATATCTTTGCTTTTTTTTTTTTTAAACACTTTAAGGAGGTCTTTTGCAGCAGATTTGCCCAATATAATAAGTCATTTGATTTCTTTTTTGTTTGTTTATTGTTGTAGTTTAAGTGAAAGTTTACATTTCAAGTTAGTCTCTCATACAAAAATTTATGAATATATTGTTATGTGACCTTAATTGCGCTCCCTATACTGTGACAGCACACTCTTCTTTTCCACTCCTGATTTTCCGTGTCCATTCAACCAGCTCCTGACCCTCTCCGCCTTCTCATCTCACTTCCAGAGAGAAGTTGCCTGTTTAGTCTCTTGTATCCCCAGACCCCCACCCCTGCTTCTCTGTCCCTGGAATCGTTTGATTGTACTCAGGAAACTTCTTAGCTTTGGTTTAGTCCAGTTGTGCTGACTTCCCCTCTAGCATGTGCTGTCTTCCCTTCACCTAAGATAATTTTTGTCTACTATCTAGTTAGTGAACAACACTCTCCCTCCCTCCCCACCCTCATAACCATCAAAGAGTGTTTTCTTTGTGGTCTTATTATAAGAACTCAAGAAAATGTTTAACCAAATTTGATTTCTTGATTGCTTCTTCCATGGGCATCAATTATGGATCCAAGTAAAATGAAATCCTTGACAACTACAATACTTTCTCTGTTTATCATGATTACAGCAGTATCTCATTAATAATATCCCCAATAAATTGTAAGTTTTAAATGAGATAATTAAATAAAACAGAATGGTGCTTGGCACAAAGTAAATGGTCACTAAAACGTTAGAAATTATTTTTATTAGTAGAAATGCAAATAGAGTATTAAAGCACTGTCTTCTTTCAATTCTTTGTAACTCATAATTTTTCTCTATCTGTATAAACATGGGTTATTTTAAAATAGAAAAATCAAGAAGTGCTTTATATTTCCTTATATTTTGAATTTCATGAAATCCTTAGAGTAAAGAAAGAAAGATCACTGAAAAAGGAAGTATGGAATTTTTGGTTAAACTTATGTCCGGGAAGTGAGAATATTGGCTCTTAGATGATTTTATAAATTTATTTCTACTAGTGGTCAGTCTATATATTTTCCACAGAAAAAATATTTGCTTTTAGAAAAAATTCATCCGCTCCCAGGTTTGAATGCTCATCTATATATTGAAGATATTCAAGTCCATATCTCCAGTCCCCATTTCTCTTCTGACTTTTTTCAGAAAAATTCAAGTGCCTTCATCTCTACCTTTAACTCATTATCTCTGAGAATACTCTAATTATTTTCCCCCATTCTACCCCCCAGCCTTTTTTTTTTTTTTTTTAATTGTATCTACTAGTGACCTGAGCCATTGATCTGGGAGTCATTCTTTATTCTTTTCTTTCCTTCACCTACCATATTCAGTTAGTGCTTGTGAGGTAAAGAATTAATTTACCTCAAATAGTTTGCCCTTTCTCCTTGATTCCTAAGAGATAACCCTTAGAATTTCCTGAGTAATTGAGGTATCTTTATTATAAACCCATACCTGAGGGTTCGTGCTAATAAGTGGGGGCTGGCCAAGCCACAAAGACCACTAGGTGGCCTGATATCAGCTGATCTCAGGAAGGGAGAGGGGCATGAGTCAATCAATCATACCTATGCAACGAGGCTTCAATCATGCCTGAGTAATGAAGCCAGTAAAAGCTCTGGACACTGGAAGATCCATGGGCTTCCTATTTGGTGAAAGACATCCATGCACATGGGAGGGTAGAGCACCCTTTGGGTCATGTAAGTTCTGCATTGGGAACCCTCCCAGACCTCTCTTTATGTGTCTCTTCATTTATGTCCTTTTTTGTTGTAATCTTAAATATAGCACTTACTTTGAGTCATGAATTGTTCTAGTGAATTATGCAATTTGAGGGAGTAGTGAGAGCCAGCAGGTCAGATGTGAGAAAGGGCTGGGAACCCCTGAGCTTAGGGATGATATTCTGTGGGGGTAGAGGGAACCCCTGAATCTGTAGCTAACAGGTCAGAAGCAAGCGTTGCCCTGGAGACTCCCAAGATTGCAGCTGGCATCTGAAATCTTGGGCCCACTTGGTAGTCTAAAGGACAGTGTCCTTTTAACTTGTGAGATCTGACCTAGCTTTGGTGCCTAGGATCAGACAAAGAAGTGCTGTATGGGCAGTTGGAGTCAGAATTGAATAGAGAAGTGGAAAGTGGGGATTTGTTATATCCTCATAGTTGGTGTCAGAACAAGTGGATTTGATATTACAATTCGATTTTGATCCACTCAGTGGTCAGTCTTGCATATTCTGTTTTCCTAATGTCCCTCATATCTAGGGTAACCACAGATCCTTTTTAGCCCTGGGGAGTGTTAAAATTCACCCAATATCCCATCTTAAATACAGGTAATACCTCTTTACACTTAGAGAGCCCCAGTTTGAAGATAAAATATAAGCTACTTATTTCCTTTTTCAACAATTCCCATGATACTGTTTCCATTAAAATCTTTGTCATCTCTTCCTGGATATGTGGAATAGTCTCCTAAATGATGTCCAAGCCTTCAGTTCTATTCCACTTCAATTCATACCAAACATTGTAAAAAGAATGGTCTATCCAAAGGATAAATTTGATTTTTTACTCCTTTGCTTAAACCTACAAATGGGCTTACAATTTCCGCAAGACCAGGGAGATAAAATCCAAATTCTTTCGGCCAGTCTTAATAGATGTTTCTGAGTCAACTCATCCTTGCCTTTCTGTAATAAACCTTTTTAATGTAAATGTATTATTTTTAAATTACTCTTGAATTGAGCTAATTATTATTTTATTCAGAACTGTTTAATCTATATTCATAATTGAAGTAGGTCTGTAATTTTCCTTTTTGTACTGTCTTGATCTTGTTTTATAATCCAGAAAACACTAGCATCATAAAATGGACACAGCAGATTTTCTTACTTATTGTTCTCTGGAACAACTTTATTTCCTGTTTCTTGGGAGTCTGATACACTACACCTATGAAGCTACTTGTTCCTGAGACTTTCCTTAACTGTTAATTGATTTATTCAAGAAAAAAAGTTAATATTTTCTAGAAATTTGTTTATTTCATTATGGTTTTCAAATTCCTTTTCTGTGGTTATTTAGATTATTCATTTATCATTTTTAAATAACTGTTGCGTCTGTAATTATTTCCTCTTTTTGTACTTTAATTGCTTATAATCTCTTTTCCCCCCCCCCCCCCTTGGTAAGGCTTAACAAATGTCTATTATGTTAATTATGGAAAGAACCAGTTTTTTGTTTTTTTACTATCCTTTTACTTTTGGTTGTTCTTCCTCTGTCTATTATTTTTCTGTCTTCGTGTTTCTTTGTTGCTTTTGTTCCAGCGTTTTCATTTCACTTCTTAAGTCATTTATTTTAAATATTTCTTTTTTTCTTGTATATATTTGTAACTTTTACTTTCCCTATAAGAACTATTTTAGTAGTTTCCACAAATGATTTTAAGTGTTTGTTTGTTTGTTTGCCCATGTTGTGGCTGTTGTTTTTACAGTGGTTTAGTTCTAAAGATTTTAACATTGCTCTTGTCCTTTTTAATCAAAAGGTTATTTAGTAATATGCTTTTAAGCTTCCAGATACAGGACATTTTTTAAAGCTATCCATTTTATTGCATTATGGTCAAACAACATAATCTGTAGGATATTTATTCTTTGGAATTTATTTAGCATTGCTTTATGGCCTAGAATTTAATTAACTTTTTGCGAATGCACTTCTTAGTGTATTAAGTTCTTTATGCGTTTATTGGTTTGAATTTACAATGAAATTATATCATCTTCTGTATATCTGACTTTTTCCCAATTTCTGAGATATGAATTATTTCAAACTATAATCGTTGACTTACCAATGGTCCTGGAAGTTGTCAATAATGTTTAAAGAAAAGATAAATAATATCTAAATGGAGAATTATATACCATTTATTATATTTATTATTCATATGTCTAAAAACATATCTGTCAGCAGTCTACAATTACCCTTATAAAGGAAGTGGTGTGGCTTTGGAAATAGTCTGTATTCTTTTTTCTTGTCCCAAGCTGTGGTGTGCTGCCCTTAGACCCCCATTAAAATGGAGACATTTATTTCTTCAGATGCTGGCGGTATTGGCAGTTGACAACTTCCAAATGAAGTTTCTCTCTGGAAATTGCCCTCAGCTGAAGCGAGACTCACACAAAGTTTTGCCTCACAGCCCATATCCGATGACTAGTAAATATGGATATTTAAAGACATGGCCCTTTATTTCAACGTAGGTCACCTTTGAAGAGCCATCCTAGCCCCAGAGCATCCTATGAACTGAGACCTTTATTACAACACTATTGCAGTTAAATCCTACCTCTGCCCAGTCCTGCATCCTTCACTCCTTCACAGATATTGATCCCCAGAGCACGCTCCAACTAATTACTTGCACACAAATCTCCATCACAGAGTCTCTTTCTCTGGGAGAACTCAACCTTAGACAATATTGCTCTTGTGATGTTAAACGATTCAAGAAATAAATTCATAAATGCCAAATGGCATGATCATCCTTATAATGTGGAGCTCATCACATCTTTCTAGGGTGGCGTCATTTTCTAAAATAAATAGCAGTATAATAAGACTGGAAAAGACTATTAAGAAATAAGGGACTTGAGCCAGGGAGAGAGTTTATGATAGATATGTAAAAGCTGCTGACAAAAAAGTTTGAAAGGAGAGTCAAAGTAGAAATAAGAGTTTGTTCCTAACAAGGTTAATAATGTTTAGTAACAAAATCAAACATGATGGAAAGGTGAATGAAAAATACTTCAAAAACACAAACAATAGAGAAGCAGCAAGGAAAGCTATATACTATATGTTTTAAAAAAAAATCTCAATATTGTCAGTAACATCAGACTGGGTCAAGTTATTTCTTTGGCTCACTCCTCATCCTTCACCTCTCAAATTAAATTTCCCTCCGAGAGATTTCCCTGACTACCCAGTCAAAAGTAGGTCTTCCTGTTATTTTCTATCTCAGTACCAATTTATTGCTTAATAGTATTTATAATGATTTTTAACACTTTAACTTATTTGTCTACTTTTTTAGTCAATCATTTTTAAGTGGATGTAAGCTTCATGAAGGACGAACCAATATCTTTCTCACTGATCATCATCTCTCAGGTATCTAGGACTACAACCCAAAAAAACCCATTGCCGTCGAGTCGATTCTGACTCATAGTGACCCTAAGGGACAGAGTTCTACCCCATAGGTTTCTAGGGAGCACCTGGTGGATTCAAACTGCAGACCTTTTGGTCAACAGCCGAAAGCTTAACCACTGCACCACCAGGGCTACAGATACCTAGGAGCAGACTAAGCAAAAAGAGAAGAAAATATGTATCAGAAAGAGAATGCTGGAGATTTCTGCAGTAACATGCTGTATTGTTTCAGCTACATGCAATAGGAATTTGAAAATACAGAGAATGTTGTAAAATGCTCTTTATTAGACTTGGAATCTGACGTCTTCTAGGTCTTCTAAGTCCTCACTTTCTACTGAATTCAGTGGTAACTATGATTGCATATTGTATGACTGGCACTATGCTAGGAATTGAGAAGAATAAAAAAATAAAAAGAATTATACATTGTTAAGAACTTACAGTATTGTTGGACCAGGAGATAGACTTGTAAGAAACAAACTGAGAATAATAAAGACAGAATAAAATCACATGGACAAATGAATGGCATTCATTTAACAGTTGTTGAGGTAAACTTAAGTACTAAAACAATATGGGCTGTGGTTCATCATCTCCACTCTGTGAATAAATTGAAAGGTAAGGAATGGCAAGTTCCCAGATGGCTTTAATTTGGTTTGGCTCTGAAACACAAATACTGTGCTCTTACAGTGAAAAATGACTTTTCAGCATTTCTGTTCCCATAGGAGGAAAAATGAAGTATTGTAAATCTTTGAAAATGAAGTTCATTTTCACCAAGCATTTAGCTTCAATTTCAAAAAGGCAAGAATAATTCTATTTGTGTTTGGATAAACATTTTTTATTTCCCATAAACGACAAGGAATTTAGGATTTTTTAAAAAGTTTCTCATATTCTCTTTAAAAATTTCCTTATAAAATACTTATTTTTAAGCAAGTTACTAAAATACAGTAGCCATAGCTTAAAACTTACAGCTCTCTTTCTCGCTCTTACTCTCTCTCTTAAGCTGACAAGTTTAACTCCATAAATTATCCAAGTTTTCTAAAGTATAGACTGGAAGATATTTCCTAAAATAAGTGTAAGTGTGTGTAGCTTATTACTGAAGTTTATCAATAAGTGCCCTGTCTTTAATGTACCAAAATGACTTAATTCTTCATAAGGAAGTACCAAGTACACAAAATAATTTCACAGTTATATGTATGAGCTAAAATGAACAAAATTATTATTGTTTTTTAATTTAGAAATCTATTTTTCAATAAAGTTTAAATAGTAACTTTTTCCACTGCTGTGTGCATGTTGACTTGATTTTTGCATATATTTTAAAGCATTGGATAGTTTTAATTACTTTATACTTTATTTTTGCTGGCTTGACTAAGCCATTCTAGTATCAAAGAATAAAATTACCTTCTTTCATTTATGAAATGCATATAAATATGTTTTTAATTGAAAGGACATATTTGAATGATTGATTATATCATACATCTGTCAAAAACCTGTAGTCTTTAATCTCATGATAACTGTACTAATATGTTCCACTGGGCTGCCATAGAAAAATGCAGCATATGATCAACAAATAAGCCAGGAAATGGGCATTCAATGTCAAAAGAATCTTTGGCTAGTTAAAGCCAAGAGTCTTACTTGTGCTATCAGTGATGAGGACTGATATTTTTGAGATCACATTCATCCATCCCTCTTCTAGCATCTGTAAGTTCCCATTCATTCAGATGATTAACAAGTATCAAAGAGTTTCCTAATGGAGGAAGCCAAAGTAGGTATCTGCTTTCTGTCCAAGACAATGAGGTTGATGCCAAAAAAAAGTACACAGAATTCTGGAGGCAAGGGTTTGGCTATTCATACGTCAACGTTTGTTCACTTTTCGTGTTTTAGTATGCTACAATAGGCATTAATCATTTTCTAACTTTTGTAACACTGTCAAATCAGGTCAGAGAAAAGGTAGAACAAAAACTTTTATACCACACTGTGCTTGATTTTTCTTCTCAGCAGACCAGGGAACCCATTGCCATCTAGTCAATTCTGACTCATAACGACCCTACAGGGCAGAATAGAACTGCTCCATAAGGTTTCCAAGGCTGTTATCTTTAAAGAAGCAGATCACAAGATCTTTTCTTCCATAGAGCACAGAGAGGTTGGTGGATTCGATCCACTGACCTTTCAGTGAGCAACTGAGGGCTTAACCACTGCACCACCAGGACTCCTTTTACATCAGATAAGTAAGCACAATTATACAAGAACCAGAGAATTTAAATAAGTTACAGAATCAAAAATACCTAGAAGGACAAGCAGCCAGGATTATAAATTTGGAAGCTATCTTGCCCCTTTGTTTGTCTCCCACCCACAGGAATCATTCACTAATAACTTATGCAGGAATATACATCTCTCTTACTTATAAATATTTTTAAATAAAATCATAATGTAAATAGGACAAAAAATTCACTAGAAAAACCAAGTTGTCACAAAGTATTTAAATTAAATTAAACCCAATGTTATAACATCAACAACAAAAAATACCTTAATATAGCAATTGCTAATTTATTGAAGGCCACAGACCAGAAATACAAGAATTCTGACAAGAGATGGCCGGACTATAGTAGATGACAAACATGCAATAGGAGAAGAAGAAATAAGAACCTATAGATCTCAGGAAGGAAATAGAAATAAAATAGCCAAACAATTTTAGAAATAAAGACTAAAATTACAGAAAGAAAAGGGAGACTAGCTAGCAAAGAAACCACGTGAAGAAATAGCAGGTAAAAAATCAGAAAAAATAAATAAATAAAACATAACTAAAGAAAAGGGAAACATGATAGGCAAATTGATAAATATAAAAGACAAGAAAAGATTTATTGTACAGATAATTGAAATTGCTGAAAAAATAAAACAATGGAAAATAAAACAAAAATTTAAACCTGTAATTGAAGAAAATGTTTTAAAATATAAGAATTATATTACCTCCACATACTGAAAGATTACATTGTGCCAAGAAATATTTACTCAGAACAATCTTTTTGTGAAATTATTGGACTTCTAACTTAAATAAGCAAGGCAAAAAAATACTATGTCACATATACAAGAAAGAAAATAAAGCTAGTATTGGATTTCCATGCAACAACATTCTATATGAACGTGTTTCATACTCGGCCAGGCTTTCCTTCAGATATAAAGGAACCTATAACTTACTCATGGAATAATATTCACATAAGTCCTTCTTGAGAAGCTTACTAGAGGGCTAATTTCATTCAAACATCAGTAAAATGACAGTAAAGTGAGCATTAACTATATTTAACTGCAGATCTAAGAAAAAAAAGAAGGAGGTTAAAGTGATAGAATGGAATTGACAATATGGAAACTGTACTACAAACAAAATTTGGAGATGGGGGACAATTGTCTTATCTGTAATCACTGGGAAGATAAGTATAGCATATAAAACTGACAATTCCAATAGCCATTTTTAATATTTAGCTTTTTAAAATTAAATTTTAATATTTATGTTTGTATAATTTTATATATTATAGACATAAAGGTAATATATCACTAAAACTGGGTGGTAGATAGTGAAGGAAGGGGGAAATAAAAAATACAAATTAATTTTTTTGTTGTTCCTAGTGGAAAACTAATAGAACTGTCTAAAGAGAGCAAACACTAAGGGTTAAAACAATCTATATATGCAACGTAAGGGAAGCAAACCATAAATACATCCACTCATTGGAATAGTATGCACCTGTCAAAAAAGATTGAGGAATTTTTTCATATACTAATATGGAAAGAAGTCCATTGTTGTACTTCAGGATAAATCTTGAAATTGTTCTCTTTGAAGCTTCAATTTTTCATTCCCAGCTCAGAAGAGCAGATGATTGTTTGATTCAAAATGGCCAGTACCAGTCCATTTCAGTACACTAATGCCTAGGATATCAATATTTATGTTTTCCATTTCATTTTTGATGATTTCTAATTTTCCTAGATTCATACTTCATACATTCCATGTTTTGATTATTAATGGACGTTTGCAGCTGTTACTTCTCATTTTGAATTGTGCCACATCAGCAAATGAAGGTCCTGAAAACTTTTTCCATGTCATTAAGGTCTACTCTGCTTTGAGGAGGCAACTCTTCCCCAGTCATCTTTTGAGTGCCTTCCAACCTGAGTGGCTCAGTTTCCAGCAGTGTATCAGACAATGCTCCACTGCTATTCGCTAGGTTTTTACTGGCTACTTTTTTTCAGAAGTAGACTGCCAAGTCCTTCTTCTGAGTCTGTCTTAGTCTGGAAGCTCAGCTGAAACCTGTCTGCCATGGGTGATCCTGCAGGTATATGGATACTGGTGGCATAGCTTCCAGTATCACAGCAACACACAAGCCCCCGCAGTACGATAAACTAACAGACACATGGGGGAATACTTGGTAGCTTTTGCCAAATTTACCCAAATTTAATTCCTTCCTTTTTTTCTTTTTCTTTAATTCTTTCTCTCTAAAAGTGCCTATTAATATGTTAAGGAGCAAAGTCTGAGAAGTTCTCTTCTACATCTTAAAATGTCATCTAACAAATGTTAAATGAGACAGCAGCCATTGGGTTATAAATTTTATGGTTATTTACTTAATTTGGAGGGTAAATATTGTGGTATTCCTTCCACATGTCATCAGTAGAACTTTATAATCTGCCCAACAAAAACAATGGGTCATTTTAAAGTCCTTGATCTAGGAATAAGCTTGCTTTCTACATTGTGTTTGAATTTTTCCCTGTAGCAACACTGTTTTTACTTCCTATAAATAAGGCTCCATGCTAACTCTGCTACAGAAGGTCTGTCCCCTGAAAGAATATGTATTCTTCCAAGGAGGTGTTACAGGAATATAGAGAAAAAGGGGCCACTTTTGGCTAATGTGATCAGGGAAAGTATGTTAGAGAGAATGTGAGCCTACCCTGGAACTATTATAATAAATATAGATTTTGAAACTATTCCAAGCAAAGCTATTGGAATTCTGGGAAGGACAGTCCTTCTCTTAGATCAGCTTTTCTCTGTGTTGGTTTTATTCTCAGAATGGTTGACATGGTGATTCACAGAAACTTTACTTTACATTACCCCAGCTAACAATCCCACGGTTTCCTTCCATAGTTTAAAAAAAAAAAAACCTATGGAAGTGAATCTCAGTGTCCTGGTTTAATAAATGCACACATCCTTGAACCAATCGCTGCAAGCTCCTTAATCTGCCATCTTCCCAAACAGATCTCAATTCATATGATGTGAATGTACTTCAGTAAGAGATTGTGATTTACAGTTCATTTTCTCCACGGGAGTTAGGGCCCTAACATGAACCCCTTCCAAGTTGCTAGAGCCTAACCCCTGCCTAGCCTTATCTCTGTCTTCTCATTTGAGATGTTTTTTGGGATTTCAGAGATAGATTCTGCCCCTTCATCCAAGTTCCACCAGGCATGGTAGTCTATACTAAACAGTACTTCCACTGACTAATTTACTACTAATTTTTCACGATGTACAAGACCAGAATCCTTAGATTAGTCTCATTATCCCAGTCAAATTTTACTTTCCATGACCACTTCAATATGAACTGGAATGTATGGCCTATTAGTCTCTAAACTCCACAGTGCTTAGTCCTGGATCATTCCTCTCTCGTCCACTGAGGTGACAGATCATCTTTTGGTAGAGAAAACTTGAGTCATGACATCCAGGGAGTTTTTTTTAATTAGTTATTTGAGTACCTCTTAGCCAAAAAATTTTCTTGGGTGTTTATATTATTTTATTAAATCTCTGCTTTAATGATAATGATGATGATGTAATGATGAGGAGGAGAAGAATAAGAATATGTAGTGCAGTGTGACACAGTAAAAAGAGTCATGGGCTTAATCCATCCCCTGCACTTTCTAACTGGGTAAAATTGGGTGTAGAGTTCTTTAAATTCTCTGAACCTCTGATTTCTCATCTGTAAAATGTGCATAAAATAGTCCTTATTGTATAAAGTTGCTTTGAAGATTAAAGCTGTATAAATGGTAGAATTTATATACCTAAATAGAAGGTTTGTTTATTTTTTGAATATAAAAAAAGCATCGTGTAAAGGCCATATATAATACAAAGGTATATATATATATATATATATATACAAAGGTATACATAATACAAAGGTATACCAGAGGCAGTTTATCAACTAAGAAGCATATGATTTAATAAGGAACCAAAACATAAACATGAAGAAAGTTGAATATAGTATGGAAACTGAATGATACAAATGTAAATGACTTTAAAAGGCATAATAATTATTTTTCACTAGAGTAATACACAGAGTATAACAATAATCTCAAATTAGTATATATAATTAAGGGAGTTATGCACAAATCCTTACTGATTTAGAAGTATATGTTTTTGGCATCTAGATCTATGAAAAACTGACTTTTCAATCTTAGGCAATAATTCACCTTTAAAGAAAAAATATATAGTTCTGCTCTCAGGAGTATCTAATTAATTGTCAAGTCCAATTAAATCTATCGTTTTACTCAGTGTTCGGGATTATTGCTCTGAATATAATTTTTTTTTTACAGCTGTGTCAAAAATTAAGTGAAATAAATCATTATCAAATAAACTGACCAATGTTCCCACGATGATGCTGACTGAATTAATGAATGCTTTGGCACAGCCAAAATACACCCAAAGAACAAATTCAGAAGAAATTATTTTTTTTAAATCCTCGTTTTTTTCAGAATAGCTAGTCATAGCTGCAAAGGTTCCACCACTTTTGTTTTCTCAAAAGATTAACAGTCAATTAGATGCTGACTCATTAGAATAAAACATGGATTGGAGGGTTTCACATATACCTTATCTCGTGGGAGAGCCTGCTGTGTTGTCTAATGCCTAACTCAACAATCACTAAAGTTCTTCTTAGATTCCTTAGCATGGGTAGTTAGAAAGGTCCTATCATGGACCCTTAATTCTCTAAGAAAACATTGAAAAGCAACTTCTAACTGGCCTCATGCAATGGTAAAAGATTAACCAGAGCAAGTCTATTTAGACAGAAAAGTGTTAGATTAGACCTAGAAACTTCCAGCAATAATCTGTGTAAGATTCCTCTAACGGAATATGGAATTCAAATTTAACAGACTTTATTTTAGAAATTACAGCTTACCCCTTTTCATGAAGGTTTTTACTATTAATATTTTAAATACACAAAAAGAAATAGCATCATTTAGCATTTTTTGTTCATTTGTTTTTTGGTCTATTCAGGACTCATTTGATAAATAAAACTTGATAACCATGAACTTTTAAGTCTTGCATTACATCAAAGTTCTAAAAAACAAAACTAGCATTAATTCTTTTAAGAAAGATTTGAGTTTTAGCTCTATTCCAAACACTGGAAATAAAAGATGTATAAGACATTATCCTTCCCTTTAAAATTATCAGTCAAGTACAGAAATAATATAATCAAATTATAGGGGTTGGTAAAAACAACAACAACAACAAAAGTCTGTAGGATCACTCAAGTGGCAGGGCAAAGCATAAATTAGAAAAGGAAGTTATCAAAGCCAAAGAACTTTGAGGAGGCTATACCTCAATAGTCCAGAATAGACCATAATCATGAATCCCTGGAAGAAGGCAATAGCAATGAGTCAGGAGACTGCATATGAAACCATTTCAACATAGTGATGATGATAATGATAACAGTAATTGTTATTGTTGTTACCTGCTATCAAGTCAATTCTGACTCATGGACACCCCATGTGTGCAGAGTAGAACTGCCCCCATAGGGTTTCCAAGCCTATAATCTTTATGGAAGCAGGCCGTCACATCTTTCTCCAGCAAAGTGGCTGGTAGGTTCAAACCACAGACACTTTTCAGTTAGCAGCCAAGCACTTTAACTAGTTTACCACAAGGGCTCCTATATATCAAGTATACTAAACCAAAAACCAAACTCGTTACCATGGAGTCGATTCCGACTCATAGCAACCCTGTGGGACGCAGTAGAATTGCCCCACAGGGTTTCCAAGGAGCAGCTGGTGGGTTGAAACTGCCAACTATTTTTATGGTTGGCAGCCATAGCTCACTGTAGCCTTCAACCACTGTACCACAAGGGCTCCTAGAGATTAAGAGGTGAAAAAAAAATAGATACAGCAATTTAAATTACTTTTTCAATCCTCTATCACAAAAGCACAGTGCTGTGTTTTTATGTTCATTTTTGCTACTGCTATCAGTACTTTGTACCTGCCCTGAATCAAAAATGCAATATAGTCAAGCATCCATGTTGAACCATAAAAGCAACTAAACAATTAGAAGAGGTGACACTGTAAAAAACAAAACAAAACAAAAAATAATGTGGAACTCATGAAACAAGCTACAAGAATAAGGATAAGCAAACCAGTTTGTTAACAAATTAAAAACAATGAATTCTTTAAAACCCTACCATTTGTCTTTCTCTAACCACTCAGCGGTAAGAAGTAGTAGAATATAAGAAATGGGTGGAAACTGAAGACAAAGGAAACCAAGGCCCCTGGTGTTAAAAAAATCTACCGAAAGATACACAACTAGAAATGGTTGAATATAAGTCAACACACACATGGCCTGACTCCAAGCTTGGTGTTCATTTTGATAGAGAATACTGTGTCCTCTCAAATTTTATAATCTAAGTAATTTTAACTTGCACTTGAAAACTCTATATAACCTAATGAGTCAAATACATTAAGTATTAACATATAGATTGATAAATGAATTTACATATGTGATTGTGTGTGTGACAATATTACTGACTATGTTATAAATCTATCACAATTATTCTTGCCATCTATTAGATAAAGTGATGTTAATTAATGGAAGTGCTAACTTTCAAATGGGATGTCTATTTTCAAAAAGTGTGCAGAGATGAATCAGCATTACCAGTTACCATCAGTTTCTTGACATTTTGCAATAGTGATTACCCTCTATAGACAACTGAGGGAAACTGCTAAAAACGATGTTCAAAAGGACAGAGATGCCTTCTCCTTGCCCATGTAAATGTGTCTATATAGGCCATATAGGAGCCCTGGTGGTGCAATGATTAAAGTGCTTAGCTGTTAACTGAAAGTTCTGCAGTTCTAACCCACCAGCTGCTCCACCAGAGAAAGATGTGGCTGTCTGCTTCCATAAAGGTTTACAGCTTTGGAAACTCTATGGGGCAGTTCTACTCTGTATTACAAGGTCGTTATGAGTCGGAATTGATTCTACGGCGGTGGGTTTGGGTTTTTTGTTTGTTTTATAATCCATATAATCCGACACAACATACAGTCCAAAAGTTCTTGTAAACTCTCTTTAAAAATGTGGGTTGAGACTTTGGGCAACACGGCACTATAGTCAAAAGCACCATGCCGTCCCTCCTCAGCAAGGATCAGAAGAACTAAGTCAAACAGAGTCACACGTCAATCCTGAAACCCTAACCATCAAATGAAGAGATAAAGAACTCGGCCAAGCACCAAGTGGAATAAGAAACTGACCGAAAACAGAGAGCGAGGAGAGATACATGCAGAGGTCTCCTATCAGCTACTGCAGCACGGATCTGCCATCTTGGACTCCTATCAGAGATCAGCGAATAGGGGGTACAAGAAAGCAGCTTCACAGAGCTTCCAGCAGGAGACAGAACAACTGGTAACCAGTGATATATGCTTTCCCACCCCCACACTTCTTCAGCCCCACTGAGCCTCCTCCGCTTCCTGCAGCCACAGTCTCTTGGCCGGGAAACACCAGCTTCACCCCGGTGTCTCTTGGATTCCACCCACCCGCACTGGCTGGCTCCCTGAGTGCCATTTGTTGACTGCTGGTGTTGCTTTCTTCCGCTTCTTCGTATTTCTTCCTTAACTCTCACCACCACCCCCTCCTTTCTCTCAAATACTTGGCTCCGTGTGCCATTGTTGCTTCTTCCTGAAAGGCTGCAAAACACCGCTCGACTGTGAAACTGCTTCCTGGCCCATGCTGCCATGCTGGTGGCCCCCCCCCCCCGGGGCTTTTTTGTTTGTTAGTTTGCTCTGATTTGTTCTGTTTTGATTTGTTTGTTTGTTTTCTTTTTCTTTTCTTGGCTTGGGAGCCCTTTCTAGCCAGGCAGCACCACGTGGCTTGGAAGCTATTCCCTTACTCTGTGCAGAAGCACAGGGACATCCCTGGGGGCACTTCGTTTTTTCCTGTATATTTTTCTTTTTTTGGTTTTGTTTTGTTTTTTGCTTGTTTTATTTTCTTCTCTCTCTTATTCCCTTTTTGTCTTTCTTCGTGTCCAGTCTCTAGATTTATTCATTTTTTTCTTTTACCCTTTTTCTTTTTTTTCATTTTTCTTTTTCCCCATTTCACAGTCTCTCATCTCTCCATTCCAATAGCAAGCTCCTTTAGCACTCTTTTGTGTGTGTATGTTTTTAGCTGCTGTTCCTCTCTCCTCTCTCTCATCATTCCCATAGCCATCTTAGCTCCATACATCACAATCTATGCCCTCCTTCCTGCCTACCTGCACCATGCGCTGAACATCACACTCACAAGCAGCACAGGCACAGCCTACTGGAACTTTCCCTGCACTGATTCCTGGTCTTCACTGTCAACTCAGGTATGTGCCACAAACAACCCACCCCAGCAACTCCTCTTCAGGTGGACCTGACCTGCTGTACCATACCGGAGTGATGGACTCTTCCTATTGGAGAAGGAGGTGAAAAGTATCGTGCCCACAGATGAGCAAACAACATAGAACACACAGCCCGCCTGCTCAGACATAACCAAATAAAACAAAAAAGCAGGAAGAAATAAACAAATCTATAATCAATAAACGAGGAAAATAACCACTGAATGCCCCGAAGACAGCAGACAATATCAAAACATTTACAAAAACAGGACAGGATGGTTCTAGCAGGGGCCCAAAATAAAACACCAGATGACCTTCCAGTAAAAGAAAAGGCACTAGACCCAACTGATAGGGAATTCAAATCTCTAATATTCAGAATTATCCTACAGTTGGAGCAAAAAGCAGAAAAAAATGAGGAAAAAATAGGCAAATTCATGGAAAATGCAGACAAATTCGTGGAAAATACAGACAAAAAAAGGAAGAATTCAAGAAAAGAATACAGGAACAAAATACTAAAATAAATTCACAACTAGAAATCATACAAAAACAACAATTATAACTCCAAAAGATAAACAACAAGATTTCAGAAAGGGACAGTGTCATAGAAGGGCTGAGGAGCAGGTTTAAAATGATGGAAGATAGGATCAGTGAAATTGAAGACAAACACTTGAATACAACTCTGAGGAAAAATCAGAAAAAAGAACAAAGAAAAATGAAGAAACCTGAGAATTACGTGGGATACAATCAAAGGCAAAAATCTATAAGTGATCGAAGTTCCAGAACAGTGGGAGAAAACACAGAGAGGATCATTGAAGAATTGTTGACAGAAAACTTCCCCAATATCATGAAAGATGAAAAGCTGACCATCCAAGAGGCTCAACAAACCCCACAGAGGACAGACCCCAAAGAAAATCACTAAGACATATCATAATCACAGTCACTAAAACCAAAGACAAAGAATCCTGAGAGCAGCTCGAGAAAAAAAAAAGTCACGTATAGAAGAGAAACAGTAAGACTAAGCTCAGATTATTTGGCAGAAACCATGCAGGCAAGAAGGCAATGGGATGACATACATAAAATCCTTAAAGAAAAAAATTCCCAGCCAGGAATAATATATCCTGCAAAACTCTCATTCAAATACCATGGTGAAATTATGACATTTCTGGATAAACAGAAACTAAGGGACTACGTAAAAACCAAACCAAACTTACAAGTCTTTTTAAAGGGAGTCCTTTGATCTAAGAACAAACAACATCAGACCACAGGCTGAATATAGGACACAGGATTGTACCAGACAGATACCAACCTAGGAAATGAACTCTTAAGACTATGCAAAACCAAAAGAATTACAAGAGAGGATAATCTGTAAATGACAACAGCATCAGAACAATAAAAGAAGGAATAAATCATGTAGGTATAGAACCTTCTAATGGAGAGTAGGGCAAGCCTATAACAAGTAATAATAGACTGATTCAAATCTAGGAAAATAAGGGTAAATTTCAAGATAACCACAAAGAAAGTTAACAAACCTACTCATCAGAATAAAGAAGAAAAACATAAAGTCTCAGTAAAAACAAAACCTACAAAAACAAAAGAAATGAAAAAAAAAATCCATGAACAAAAGGAACTCAGCACAGGAGAGTAAGAGGAACAAGGAAAACATCAGCACCACAAAAAAAAAAAGCACTATAAAATGCAATCCCACTCCTAGGAATATATCCTAGAGAACTAAGAGCCGTAACACAAATAGACATATGCACACCCATATTCATTGCAGCACTGTTCACAATAGCAAAAAGATGGAAACAACATAGATGCCCATGAACAGATGAATGGATAAACAAAGTATGGAACATACACACAATGGAGTATTATGAAAAGATAAAGAACAATGATGAATCTGTGAAGCATCTTATAACATGGATGAAACTGGAAGACATTATGCTGAGTGAAATAAGTCAATCACAAAAGAACAAATATTGTATGAGACCTCTACTGTAAAAACTCATGTAAAAGTTTACACACAAAAAGAAACAATCTTTGTTGGTTACCAAGGATG
>NW_004444174.1:2208237-2210625 GCF_000243295.1 Trichechus manatus latirostris
AAACTTACTGGTCTGCCAGAGACTGGAGAAATCCCAAGAGTATCGCCCCTGGACACACTTTTAGCTCAGTAATGAAGTCACTCCTGACGTTCACCCTTCAGCCAAGATTGGACAGGACCATAAAACAAAACGAGACTAAATAGGCACACTATGGGCTAGTGGAAGGGACAGGAAAGCTGGTAATAGGGAACCCAAGATTGAGAAGGTGAGAGTATTGACATGCCGTGGGATTGCCAATCAGTGTCACAAAGCAATATGCGTACTAACTGTTTAATGAGAGGCTAGTTCTGTAAACCTTCATGTAAAGTACAATAATATATATATACGTTTAGGTTCTTGAAAAAGTGATATTGCCTTACACAAGTAAATCCAGCCCATGACTGACTGTATACTACTATATTAGTTAAATTGTGCACTTGTCTCTAAGTATGTTCCATTTCAATTAAAAGTTTTCTTTTATAAACAGGAATAAGTAGAAACTATTATAACTGGCGTGACTAAAGTTCTGTATTTTAAGCTTTTTTAATACAATAAATCATGAACTAAAAATTAGAATTAATTCATTCCATAAATGCAAGTAAAATCTTTAAAATTTAAAAAAAATTGATTTCATATATGGTTATGCTATAGATAAGCATCCTATTAGTTTTATCATTGAAACAGAAGATCTTATTTAGGTAAAGAAAATGGGGTGGTCAACATGGTGGAGTAGTTAGATGCTTCCTATATCCCTCTTACAACAAAGACGTGAAAAAACAAGTGATTTGATTCTATATGAGTATCTAGGAGCCCTGAACAAGGCAAAGTTGAGAAATCCGTCTGAGTGATACGGGAGACGGGAGACGGAGACTGTTTGGAAGAAGTGAAGAGGGCCAGAGCCATAGCAGCGAAACTGCAGCACCGGAGCCACGACCTTCCGCAGTGAAGCAGGCAAACAGCTGTGCTGTGCGTGCATTCAGGAAGCAGTTTCCACATCGAGAGAGATCCAGCAGCAGAGATTCTGGTTAGACACTCCGAATCAGTGAAAAACAGCTCAGAAGAGGCTAAGATAAGTACATGTGCGCACCCTTTTGCAGGGATTAAAAAAAAAAGCCCATTTGGGAAAAACCTCTCTCCCTTTTACCTCCTCCCTCCCCGCTCTGCACCTGGAGTCCGATGGGCCGGAAGTAGATCTCAAAAGGCATCCTGACCCATTCTGCTGGCCTTGGAGAGGGAACAAATAAGCTACCGGCTCCCCTAAGCCAGGTACACAGGGTCAGCACAGCTCCTTTACTAGGCACAGGTATCAGGTGTCTGCAGACTCTGAGTGACTTACACCCCTGTATAGACTTGTGGGGACCCATCTCAACAGCGTTAGTCCCCACGACCACAGTACAACAGGGCAAACATCTGAAGTTTAACGTCAATTGCTTCAGCTGTGAAGGGGCAGATTTGTGACCCTCGAAAAAGCCCTGCCCCTTAAGTAGGCCCTTTTATCAATCTGCAGCAGGGGCTTCAGGACTCGTGGTAGCACCTAAAGTGCCTAGTCACCTACTACAGGAGTCCAAGAAAAATTGTTGCCTTCGAGTCTTTACAGCCAACAGAGTGGGGTGCTCACAGTCCAGCTGCAAAACTCACATACCTACTCACCCTAGAGAATAGGGACATGCTTTCCTTTCAGACTCTCAGGGGCAGCCATCAGCCCCCTGCCTGGCTCAGAGCACGATCCCCTACCACAGCCAGAGTCCAGTGCCTGCACCAATCACCCATGCCTCTCTAAGACTGGGGGTTAGAGCCTGCATCACACAATTGGTGACTGACTGCCTGAACACCCAAGCTGAATCCATATAGGAAAATTTAATGGACTCCTGTGTACACATACTTAGTTACAGAACTATCTACCTGGTGACAGGATGTTAGAGATCCAAAGGTGTCAAAAATCAAACTAGTGCACACGAGCAGCCTATTTCGGCATATCAAAACAAAACAAAATAAGAAGCTAGGTGTCACTAAGCAAATATAAAATAAAATTATAATAAATTATTGATGGCTTGGAGACGACAGTCAATATCAAGTCACATAAAGAGGCAGTCCATGATGGCTTCAGTAAGCTCCCAAAATAATCAATAAATTCTCTGCAGGAAGAGAACGTCTTGGAATTACCAGAGACAGAATACAAAAGATTAATATACAGAACTCTTCTAGAAATTAGAAAGGAAATTCTAAAAAATACAGAAATATCCAGGGAACATACAGACACAGTAGTAGTGGAACTTAAAAAAGTTATTCAAGAACATAACGCCAAATTTAATAGGCTGCAAGAATCCATAGAGAGACAACAATCAGAAATCCAGAAGATTAACAATAAAATTTCAGAATTAGACAACTCAATAGAAAGTCATAGGAGCA
>NW_004444174.1:2210725-2266199 GCF_000243295.1 Trichechus manatus latirostris
CGAAGAACACCAAAGACACAAGGAAAGTATTAGCCCAAGAGACAGAATGGGCCACATAAACCAGAGACTTCATCAGCCTGAGACCAGAAGAACTAGATGATGCCCGGCTACCACCAATGAACGTCCTGACAGGGAACACAACAGAGGGTCCCTGATGGAGCAGTAAAACGATGGGACACAGAACTCAAATTCTAGTAAGAAGACCAGACTTAATGGTCTGACTGAGACTGGAGGTGCCCCAGAAAGCATGGCCCCTGGACTCTCTATCACCTCAGAACTAAAACAATTTCCGAGGCCAACTCTTCAGACAGGGATTGGACTGGACTGTGGGACATAAAGTAATACTTGTGAAGAATGTGCCTCTTAGTCAAGTAGATACAAGAGACCAAAGGGGTGGCTTCCATCCAGAGGTGAGATGGGAAGGCAGAGAGAGTTAGGAGCTGGTTTAATGTTCATGGGGAATCAGGGGCAGAGGGGAGGAGAGTGCTGTCGCAGAATGGGGTGAGCGGTTGGGGTCTCATAACAATATATGTAAAAAAAAAAAAAAAATTTGTGTGGGAGACTAACTTGAAATGTAAACTTCATTTAATTACAACAATTAAAAAAAAAATTCACCCGGGGTGGGGGGGGGATGGAACTTTTTTGCTGAGAATGTGGTCACTGTTACTTATTAAAATCTTTTAAGTTAACACAACAACAAGCTTAGACCATATGTAGACACAAATTACTTTAGAGGACAGAATTAGCAGGTAGTCAAATCAACTGTCAGGAATGACTCAGGGATATTGGAGCTATAAAATCAGAAAACCTTTATAAAGATCAATTATAAAAATGGCCGAGTAGGTAAAACTTAGATAAGTGCTCATATTATTACAAATGAGAATCTGTATTGGAATTTGGGAATTAGAATTTCTTAGAGGACCCATAATTTCAATATGTCAAACTTGAAATTTTTACTAGAGAATAAGCTCTGAAGAAGGGACTATCGATTTTAAAAACCAAACCATATCCATTGTCATTAAGTAGATTCCAACTCATAGTGACTCTATAGGACAGAGTAGTGGTTCATGGATTTGAACTGTTGACTTTTTGGTTAGCAGCCATAGCTCCTACCACTGCACCACCAGGGCTCCATCAATTATAATGTCATATATATATATATATATTTATATATATATGTATATGCATACATATAGGACAGAGTAGAACTGCCACATAAGATTCCCAAGGAGTGGCTGGTGAACTCGAACTGCCAACCTTTTGGTTAGCAGCCAAATTCTAAATCACTGTGCCACCAGGGCTCTCTCTCTCTCTCTCTCTCTCTCTCTCTCTCTCTCTATGTATATATATATATATATGTCCTTTCCTGGAGAAGGACATCATGCTTGGTAAAGTAGAAGGTCAGTAAAAAAGAGGAAGGCTCTCAGTGAGATGGATTGGCACAGTGGCTGCAACAATGAGTTCAAACATAGCAACAACAAATGGGAGGATGGCACAGGACCAGTCAGTGTTTGGTTCTATTGTACATAGGGTCACTGTGATGGCTAAGATTGTGTGTCAGCTTGGCTGGGACATGATTCTCAGTGTTTATATGTGATCACTTTCATTATTGAATCTGCTGTTTGTAGCCAATCAGTTGAAAAGGAGTTTCCTTGGGGTGTGGCCTACATCCGAATATAAGCAGACGTTCTGGATTTTTGCTCGCTCTGGATCCTGCAGCTGCCTCCTGTTCATCTGACCTCCAGTTCTTGGGACTTGAGCTATCAGCTTATCTGCCAGTCTTGGGATTTGTTGATCTTCACAGCCTGTGAGTGGAGCCCTGTTCTCCGACCTGCCGATCTTGGGTTCAGCAGCCCCTGCAGCTACGTGAATCAGGAGTAGCCTTGCAGTCTTGCCTACCAATTTTGGGATTCATTGATATTCATAGCCTTTGCGCAAGAGCCCTGCTTTCCAACCTGCTGATCCTGGGTTCATCAGTCCCTGTGGCTACGTGAATAGGGAGAAGCCTCTATCCTGATCCACAAAGTTGGGATGTTCCAGCCTCTACAATCTCGTGAGCTTTTTCTTTGATATAAATCTCTCTCTATAGATATTTGTATGTTTTACTGGTTTTGCTTCTCTAGAGAACCCAGCCTAAGACAGAATTCGCTATCGAAAGTAGGGTGCTGCTCTAACAGATACCTAAAATGTGGAAGTGTTTTTGAAACTGTGAATGGATAGAGGAGTGGCAGTGGCAGAGGACCAGCAGCAGCAGAGAACCTACAGTGGCAGAGAAGGGGCAACAGCAGAGAATCAGCAGCAGCAGAACCAGAAGACCAGCACCAGACAGTGCTGGAGCCAACCCACAGAGCGAGAGAGCTGAGGGCCTGTGCACAGTAGGCTTCCTGGTGGAGTGGAGTGACTACAGGCACTTATCAGTGGAGCTAGGCTTGCTGACCCACAGATCAAGTTAGCTGAGTTCCTGTGCACAAGGAGGCTTTCTGGTGGAGTAGGGTGCCTCCAGGCACTTATTGGTGGAGCTACAGAGCTTTGGAACACTTGCCCCAGCAGGACAGATGCAGGCATGAGGCCCAAGGAGCCAAGAGGCCAAGAAACTAGGAAGCAGAAGCTGAAGAGACAAGCGACACAAGAAGCCAAGCTGCCTCAGTCTCAAAAGGTATGGCCATGAACTTAGGGGTTTCAAAGAGTGGAGCCATGGTGTCTGGTGCTTCTAAGGGTGGAGTCGCCACTCAGATGGACTAGGAGAATGGTGTGCTTAAATAGCTGAGGAAGCAGAATTGCTGTCGCACTGGGCCTGGAAGGCAGAGCTGAAGCCCAGGGCCAAGGGGCTTCCACTCAGATCTGGAGAGCGTGGCCAATACCTAGAGTCTGGAGGGCAGGGCCATTGTGTAAATTGCCTCAGAGAACAGCGGATTATTTTCAAAGCTTTGAGAGCTAATGTAATACGTTCTGCTGACTTGCTTGGTTCTTGTTATCCCTTCTTTTTCTCCAGTTTCTCCCATTTGTAATGGAAATGTCTAGCTTGTGCCTGTTCTGCCATTGTACCTTTGGAAGCAGGTAAGCTGTATTCTAGATTTCAAAGATGAAGAGGAAATTTTGGATTTTGGACTTGGAGTTAAGACTTTTGCTATGATATGATGGGGTGAATATGTTTTCCATGTTGCAAGGATGTGGTTTTTGGGGGCCAAAGAGTGGAATGTCATGGATTGAATTATGTCCCCAAAAAATGTGTGTATCAGTTTAGCTGGGCCATGATTCCTGGTATTGTGTGATTTTCCTATATGTTGTAAATCCTGCCTCTATGATGTTAATGAGGGAGGATGGGCGGCAGTTGTGTTAGTGAGGCAGGACTCAATCTACAAGATTGGATTGTGTCTTAAGGCAATCTCTTGAGATATAAAAGAGAGAGGTGAGCAGAGAGACTGGGGAACCTCATACTACCAAGAAATCAGTGCCGGGAACAGAGAGTTTCCTTTGGACCCGGGGTCCCTGCACGGAGAAGCTCCTAGTCCCGGGGAATATTGATTAGATTGTCGACAGAGAAAGCCTTCTCCTGGAGCTGACACCCTGAATTTGGACTTGTAGCCTACTTTACTGTGAGGAAATAAATTTCTCTTTGTTAAAGCCATCCACTTGTGGTACTTCTGTTATAGCAGCACTAGATGACTTAAGACAGTCACTATGAATCAGAACTGACTCGATGGCACCTAATAACAACAGTAACTCTTCGTGGTGTTATCTGATACAACAGAGTTTAGGAGAGATATTCTAGGACGTCCTTATTATTCACGTTTTCACTACTCTATCTTTTACTACTTTACGAAAAGAACGAGGGGAGATCAACCAAGTGGAAATAAATAATGTCAGCGTGTAGAAACTACATGTGTGTGATATATGTAAATATAATCAAGTAAGTCCAATTAAAGAAGTTGGTGCCTACCTACTAGGAATGTTCCCCAGAATGAGGTCTTAGACTTTTCCAGATTTTTCTCTAGGGTCCTCAGAGCTTGTTTTTTTCTCTCAGATTCTTTATTTCTCTTTTAAGCCCCACATGAACTTACCCCACTGCTCCATTTTCAGCCACCTAAATTATCAGAATTCCTATCCACTTCCCTTTATTTTTCCCCCAAAATAACCAGTATTTTCCACTGGGAACTTCTAGTAGTTAGTATCAGTGGGTGCACCTTTTGTCTTTTAATAGAAAAGATGCTTATTTATCAAATGTACTGTAAATATATCTCCATGTGAAACAAACCATGTAAAATTAATTATCAGCAAAAAAATTGCCTCTGAGGTAATTTGAAACCAAAGTCAAGTTTGGCCGAAGTGCAGATGATCTAGTTTTCTTTAACCTAAAAATATGTAGTAGTTGAATTCCACAAAAGGATTTGGCAATGAAGTAATATGTTTCTAACCAGAGCTTAATTGCTTGTTATTACCAGTGGTTTATGGTCAAAGCATTGCAGTCAGCACATTGTAAAAGACATTTTGGGAGAGTAGCTTGCTTAGTGCCAGAGCTTGAATTGAAATTTCATTCCTGGTAGCCTATCTGCACACATCTCTAAATACATCCTAGTTCTGGTACTGTGATAAACAAAAACAAGAGGAATCAGAGGAGGGAAACAATCTGTATTTGTGGCTTGTTTTCAAACTGGATTTCTCCTTCACTTGCGTGAACAAATCAACCTACAATCAAAATGACTGGGTGCCCAGAAAGGGAAGTGAAATTTAAGATATAGTGCAATCAGCTCAAAAATGTAGCATTCACAAACCATTTTTAAAGCCTATAATTAGAGCGAGAATGATTCAGAGTGTTGGGCCTTTTATACAACGGAGATACAATATTATGCTAGGATTCCACCTTACCTTTCAGTTTCTACAGGCCCCATGGAGGCCAGCCCTCTCTGCATTGTGGCTGGAGGTGTCTGCTTATTCATTTCTTTCCTAAGCACTCACGGCATGAAGCCTATTATAAGCCACACGTTTTTTTAGACGTCAGGGATGCAAAGATGAATAAAATTTGATTCCTGGCTTCCAGGCTGTTATTACCAGTTCAAGAGGGAGATGAAAATAAGGCCCTTAGATTGTGATGTGTTGCAA
The DNA here is from genome assembly GCF_000243295.1 of Trichechus manatus latirostris. Lineage (NCBI taxonomy): Eukaryota > Metazoa > Chordata > Mammalia > Sirenia > Trichechidae > Trichechus > Trichechus manatus. The sequence goes on from NW_004444174.1 coordinate 2,215,826, forward strand.
TACAAAGAAAACTAGGGTCTTATGTGGGGGTGTGCAGGGATGGGAAAAAGGGTAGCAAACTCGGTTCATGGAGTCAGAGAAGGCTTCCAGCATGAGGTGAGTCTGAGTTTTGAAAAAGCAGAATTTCACATAGTAATATTTAGTAACCAGCATCTACTATTGTTATTATTGTTATGATTATTATTATTGATAAGTAGTAAAAGATAGTTATTCACTTCTAGTCCCAATTGATAGTCCATTGCACATGAGAGATGGGCACTTCGTTGGCTACATGTGATTTTTTGAAAATTAACAAATGTAAAATGCAGAGCAGCAAATCAGATAAACCTTATCATGAAAATCAGTGGTCTTGTAAGGCAGCCAGTATCACAGTAAAGCGCTTTTTCTCTATACCAACTGTCCTAAAAAGACTAATTGCATTATGATTGCAATGTTTTTTACAATGAGACAATGCCTTTGGCTGGTTGACTCTAGAGCTACATTGTTCCTGGCATGTGGCCCTAATATTTCCTAAACCAGGAAGCTCCCCATATAGAAGTATATCAATCACAGATGAGAAATGAAGCCAGAATTAAATGAGACCAGGCATCAGCAAACTACAGCCTGCAGACCAAGTTTGAATTGCTGCCTGGTTTTGTAAATCAAGTTTTATTAGAACATGTTGTTGTGTGCCATCCATTTGATTCTGACTCAGAGTGACCCTACATGACAGGGCAGAGCTGCCCCATATGGTTTCCTAGGCTGCAATACCTACAGGAGTAGATCACCAGATCTTTTCTTCCACATACCAGCTGGTGGGTTTGAACCATCAACCTTTAGGTTAGCAGCTGAGGGCTTAACCATTGTGTTACCATAGCCGCACCCATTCGTTAAAATATTACCTATGGCTACTTTCAAATTACAAAGGTAAAGTTAAGTAGTTAGGGCAAAAACCTTAAGGTCTACAAAGCCTTAAAATATTTATTGTCTGGGCCTTTATAGACAAAATTTGCCAAGCACTTTAGTAGACTAATAAAGCAATTCATTGCAGGTGACACATTGCAATTACTTCTTTTCCAACGGGGGTGGGGGGGTGAGGAGGGTGGGGGTGAGATGGGGATCATTGCTAATGCTTTCATCTGTAAATTATTCAAGTGCAAGGGGCCTCTTTGAAGTTATCATTCACTGTGAATCATTTCAGATTTTCACTGTATTATATAGATGTTATAATAATCCTTTTTTCTGTTCTGATAAATTTGCTAATCAATTTATTATTCACAAACCTGCCAGAAAGTGTAATATAATTTTAAAGTCCAATTTTTTAAAATTTATTTTATAACCTCCCTTTTTCCCTATTAAATTAAATTTGCCTTAAGTATGATGTTTATTGTCCCATGTGGAAAAAGTGCTTAGAGAAATGCCTGCAATCAATCATAACGTGAACCCCGACCAATTAATAGTATATGAAAAAGTGGATTCAATGGTTTATAATTTTGGGTCCCAATCTAGAGTTTTAGAGTAGTAACTGATATAAGATAATGAATAGCCACTAGATACCTTCACTATGCATAGTCAGGATGGGAGGAAGTATAGACAATGATGGCATGGACGCTGAAGCCCAGTTGATTGGATTCAAATCTTGATACAAATACTTGCTAATGATTTGATCCTAAAAGAGCTATTCAACCACTTTAAGCTTTAGTTTCCAGATATTTAAAATAGAGACAGTAGCTACCTTGCAAAGGTTGTTGCAAACCCGTCAAGGGTTTGGCACAATACCTGGCCTGTAGTGAGCACTCAGTGTGTATTATATGCATGAGTATTAGGGCCAATTTTTTTCATTTGACACATAGTACTCTATTTTATCATCCAGGCAATTACTATTATACAAAATGGGCTGGAGCACAGATTTTATTATTATTATTATTCCACCATCTGTCTGTCAGTTTATCATACTATGGTGGCTTGAGAGTTGCTATAATGCTAGAAGCTATGCCACCAGTATTTCAAATACCAGCAGGATCGCCCGTGGTGGAAAGATTTCAGTGGAGCTTCCAGACTAAGACAGGCTAGAAAAAAAGATCTGATGATCTACTTACAAAAATTAGCCAATGAAAACCTTATGGTTCACAACAGAACATTCATTGTCTGACTTGCTTCCTTTGGACACATAACCAGGGAAGATCAATGGCTGGAGGAGGACATCATGTTTGGTGAAATAGAGAGCCAGTGAGGACAAAGCAGACTCTTGGTAGATGAACTGGCACAATGACTACAGCAATGAAGTCAAATATGGCAGCAATTGTGAAGATGATGCAGGATAGGACAACATTTCATTCTGTTTTACATGGGATTTCCATGATTTAGAGTCGACTGGACAGGAGCTATTATCTATTATTATTATTATTTATGCCTCTTTAAATATAGAAAACAAAATAGATACAGACTATCCATGATGGCTGAGCCTTTTTTTTTTTTAATTGCTTGTGTTAAAGCCATCCTAATGATCACATTCCGCTCATCACTAAATTGGTTGTACAGTGAATCTAAACTAGTAGGTTATAATTTTGAAAATCACAGCTCAAATAGTTTATTATTGATTTTTAAAAAGAAAACAGTATCATATAATTTTAATTTTCTGCAATAGCCATAGTAACCTAGAGTTTCACCATAGCCCCGGGCATCTTTTTAAACTTAAAATAGAGATATATTGACTTGTTCACTTGCTCTTTTACTACAAGAAGAACACAAAGACTGTAAACTGCAAGGAAAATTTTCATCTGAAGATTCTCAAAACAAGATTTTCAGCTAAACACATGCAGATATGATCAATTCTTTTTATATTTTCTAAATATGTGGTGTTGATCAAGTTTCCAACCTCAATCATTTGGCCACATTAAAAATTAACTTATCTTTTTATGGAACATTAAATTTTTTTAGAGAAAAATCTTAGATTCATAAGTGTTATGGGAAATTCGAAATAAGTTATGAAATTATAACTATCTTTATATCTAAACGGGATAGTAGCATCTTTGATTCTAGTATTCTTATAGCTCCAATCTGACTTCATTATTCCCAGCCACCCTATTTTTTTCCCCTTGTAAGGAGGAAACATGAGCAGCCCAACATGAGATTATACAACGTGGTCCAACATATATAGCTTAGTTTGAAAATCTTTGCCTGCTTTACTTGCTGAATATACACAAACCAGTTTTATATAATGCATCTAAAAAAAACCCATTGCCATCAAGTCGATTCCAACTCATAGCAACCCTATGGGACAGAGAAGAACTGCCCCAGAGGGTGTCCAACAAGTGCCTGGTGGATTCGAACTGCTGATGTTTTGGTTAGCAGCCTGAGCTCTTAACTACTGTGCCACCAGGACTCCATAATGCACCTAGATAAATATTAAATTACAGTGACATGCTTGTCGATTATTTCAGTATTTAGTCATGAATAGATTCAAAACAGTTGTGATGGTATAACCCTTTTCCTTGAACATTTTAGTTAACATTCCCCTGTAAGCATAAACAATCAAAAATAATTATTTAAAGAATTAGGTGAGATTTTTGTGTTGACCTATAGTTCTTAATCTAAGGTGATTCAATTCTTAATTCAGTATCTATAATAGAATATAAACGCCTATAGTATGAACTATGTATATAAAACACAAACAAATCAAACAATGCAAATATTGAAGAGCATAGGAATTATCTGATACTGAACAGACTAATAGACATCTATGGCACCCAGAGATAGCATATAGTTAGAGATTTGAGGCAGTTCTAAAATTCACCTAGGGGTGAGCTGAAGTCCGTTACCTAGGCCCAGGGGAATGTAAACCTACCCTTAGTATTGATTTACCTAAAATGATGGAGTTAAACAACCATCTACTTCCGTATCTCTTTTAGTCCAAATCATGGGTTTTTCTAGAAATAGATCTCACTAAGTGTCTAGAGAAACTCTTAAAAATTATTTAAACTTTCTCTTACAATATCATCAGAGAATAAACACTGGTAGGAAGGGGACTTGCAAAAGAAGAATTCATTCTAAGCATCATGCTAGCAGAAAGAAAAACTAAAATCAGCTCCACCCTGAATATTTGGACAAACATTCTTAGAGAGTGGCCAAAATCAGCATCGTGTTCCTGGACTGCTGAACTTATTCCATGACCCATCAATTGGCCTTTCATCTGGGTTGGCTGCTATTCTAGCTAGTTACTCATGCTCAGAAAAGAATGAACTTTTGATTTTGACATAACCTTTATTTTGATTGGGAAAACACGAAAAAGGAGTGTGATGAAAAAAGATGTCTTTTTAACAGTTACTTTCGTTATTCAAAACGTATTTTTAATATATTCGGTAATGACATTGAACCAACAGAAATATCAGAACATAGTCAAAAGTATCCATTTCCTCCAAGTAAAAAGGAATCATCAGAAGAAGCCATCTTGTGTTTACCATAAGACTTGAACAATTTTCATCCTCAAAGCAGAATTTATATAATCCTAGGTCAATTTTTGTTCTGATGTACTTTTGTTTATACTTATTTCATGAGTGTCCTTATAACCTTTGCATTGTTCCAGACAGGCAACGCCTGTAACATATCAAAATGAAAATACTAAATCAGAAAATTGGGATTTAGATCCTTAGTTTTCAGAGATACATCTTTTTATTTTTCACTGTATTGATTTTTTTTGTCTCTGCTATGACATATTTCAGGCTTCGCTGACATATGTCTAAAATAACATTAGCAAAATTTTTAACGCAATTAACAACAGTAAATAAAAAACATGTTGGGCTGCATGCCTACCCAAACAGCTGGTTTAGTTAAGCAAACATTTCTTTTAATTGACTAAGTTGCCACATAAACACATATAATAGTAAGGGTATCACTGAGAATCCCCAATAATCTGTTTCCAACATTTATCACATTTGAAAAATTGTGATGAACAAATTATATCACTATCAAATCAAATAAATAAGGAAGACCGAAGAAGAATTCATGCCTTTGATTTATGGTATTGGCAAATAATATTGACTATACCATGGATTGCCAAAAGAATGAACAAATCTGTCTTGAAAGAAGTACAGCCAGAATGCTCATTCGAAGAAGGATGGCGAGACTTCATCTCACATACTTTGGATATGTTATCAGGAGTGATCAGTCTCTGGAGAAGGACATCATGCTTGGTAAAGTAGAAGGTCAGCAAAAAAGAGGAAGACCCTTGATGAGATGGATTGACACATTGGCTGCAACAATGGGCTCAAACATAGCAACGATTATGAGGATGGCACAGGACTGGGCAATGTTTCCTTGTACATAGGGTCACTATGAGTCAGAATCAACTCAACAGCACCTAACAACAACAACATCAAATATAAACAAACTAAAAACAAAACTTGCTATTTTCATATAGCTCACAATACTATCACAGATGACAGTCTCTAGGGTTTGATTACTTCTTCAGAAAAAGGCAATGTCAAAACATTTATCCGGCATACTATAAGTATCTTTTTCTGAATAAAACAACATGAAGAAATATATAATCTGTACTAGTACTGCAGAGTCACATTCTTGGCACAATTTGGTTGATTTAGAACACCTCTCAAAACATGGTTAATATTGAGAAGGAAACTAATTTCTTGCTCCTTATGCAGATTTGGTTTGCATAATGTATCCGTTAAGGTGCTTTCAGCTCTAAGTAATACAAAACCTAACTAACAGTGGCCTAAACCCTTCCTACTCAAAGTGTAGCCATGGACCAGCAGCAGCTACCTCACCTGGGAGCACGTAGATTTAGAATTGTAATCTGAAGTTTAACAGAATCCCAGGTGACTCAGATGCACAATATAGTTTGAGAAGCACTGGCCGAATCAAGAGAATATTTTTTTTGTTTCTTGTTGTAGTTTAAGTGAAAGTTTACATTTCAAGTTAGTCTCTTATACAAAAGTTTATATGTACATTGTTATGTGACCCTAACTACTCTCCCTATACTGTGACAGCACACTCCTCCTTTCCACCCTGGATTTCCCATGTCCATTCAACCAACTCCTAACCCTCTCTGCCTTCTCATCTCACCTCCAGGGAGAAGCTGTCCATTTAGTCTCATGTATCTACTTGAGCTAAGAAGCACACTCTTCATGAGTATCATTTTACGTCCCACAGTCCAGTCCAATCTTTGTCTGAAGAGTTGGCCTCAGAAATTCTTTTAGTTCTGAGCTGATAGAGATTCCAGAGGCCACGCTTTCTGGGGTTCCTCCGGTCTCAGTCAGACCATTAAGTCTGGTCTTTTTACTAGAATTTGAGTTCTGCACTCCACCTTTCTCCTCCTCCTTCAGGGACTCTCTGTCGTGTTCCCTGTGAGGGCAGTCATTGGTGGTAGCCGGGCACCATCTAGGTCTTCTGGTCTGAGGCTGATGAAGTCTTAATCTAGAGAAAATGTAATTATCTCACAGAACTAAAAAGTAGTTTCAGGCTTCCCAGGTAGCATCTCTGCAATTCTCTCAGCTCTACATTCATGTTCCCAAGAAGGCTGCTACAGCTCCACACATCATGTCTTCATATGGCCTTGTTCAAAGATAGACAGTTTCTTTTTTGTGTCTTTTTCACAGGGATGAAAATCTTCTCCAGAAGCCCCTACCAGACTCTCCCTTTAGGTATTATTGGTCACTGCCTGGTGATTACACTAGCAACGGGGATGGAACTGTCAAGACTGGCTGCGACTAATCAACATTCGCCCTGAGGCTAGGGTGGGGTCAGCTATCCTGGGCACAGAATCACCCTGGAGCTCTGATACTAGGGAAAGGTGGGAAGAGTTAAATGATAGATGGGCACCAACAGTGAACTCTGCCACAACACTTTTGCTACTTCCAGATCTTTACCCAGCAAAGATATGTCATGAAACATGCGATGATACCACAGGAGTCCATTTCTGGGATAATAACTTTAATTTGAATGTCAAATACTGGTCTTTCTTAAGATTATAATACAGCATTGTCTCTTTTTATAAACACAATGCGTATACACATTGTGAATGTGTAGGATTTTTTGCCTCTGTGTATGCCTGCAGTAAGTTGAACAGATAAGAGTAAATACCCTCTCAAATTTAGTTTGAAGAATGGAACAAAATGATAAAGGTAATAGAATGCTTGTGTAGAAGGAGTTCCATTCTTGCAGTGTTTTAAACCTTTTAAACAAACTGACATAGCTCACATTTTAAAGCACTTTGAGTTATAGTGAAGTGAGTCCACAAATTAATTAATTAGGTCAACAAACACTTACTGAGCACCCCCCAATACCAGGTATTGTTCTAACTGTGAGTATACAGAGATTAGTGGAATAGACAAGATCAGGGAAGCTGTAATTGAATGAAAAGACAGAATAAACAAACAACAATTAGAAAACAATTACCAAAAGAAGAGAAAAGTAAATATAAATTTAAATAACAGCCTATTAAGATAAGGAACAGACCTAATTAACTAAGGTCACTGAAAACCTTTTTGAAATGACATTTAAACTAAAACTTAGGCCAGGCCAGGATTCTATAAAATATGCCACCTGTTTTTGCATGGCGCTTGAGCTAAGGATGGTTTTCACATTTTTAAATGTTTGGGAAAAAAGAAAAACAAGAAGAAGAAGGGAAATATATTGTGACACAGAAATTATACAAAATTCAAATTTCAGTGTCCATAAATAAATGTTTATTAGAACATAACCACACTCATTCATTTATGTATTGTCTATGATTGCGTTCATGCTGCAATGGCTGAGTTGAGTAGTTGTGAAAAAGGCCCTACGATCTGAAAGCCTACAAATCTTTACCATCTAACCCTTTATAGAAATTTGCCAATCTCTGAACTAGAAGATGAGCATATTCAGCCTTAGAAAGAGCCAAGGGAAAGGCATTCCTGGGAGAGGAAAGAGAATACACAGAAGCCTAAAAGAAAACAGAGCCAAAGCAGTGGTACCATTGTGAATTAATGAGAAAACAGAAAGAAATTATCTAGAAGTGACAAGGGCCAGCTCATATAGGGTCCTTATATAAGTCAAGATAGAGTATGAATATCATTAAGTGCAATAGGAAGTCCATAAAGGATTTTAAGCAAGAGATTGCTCAATTATTTACATTTTACAAAGATCACGCTAACTTCTTTGTAGAAATTTATTAGAGGAGAGCCATAGAAGAAAGGCATCTGTCTTGGTTATCTCATGCTGCTATAACAGCAATAGCACAAGTGGATGGCTTTAATAAACATTTATTCTCTCACAGCCTAGTAGGCTAGAAGTCTGAATTCAGGGCACCAGCTCTAGGGGAAGGCTTTCTCTCTCTGTTGACTCTAGGGAAGGTCCTTATCATCAATCTTCCCCTGGTCTAGGAACTTCTCAGAGCAGGGACCCCTAGTCCAAAGGACATGCTCCGCTCTGGCGCTTCTTTCTTGGTGGTGTGAGGTCCCTCTCCTCTTTGCTCGAGTCTGTTTTATATCTCAAAAGATATTGACACAAGATACAACCTAATCCTGCAGACTGAGTCCTGCCTCATTAACATAACTGCCTCTAATCCTGCCTCATTAACATCATAGAGTTTAGGATTTACAACACATAGGATAACCACATCAGATCACAAAATGGTGGATAGTCACACAATACTGGGAATCATAGCCTAGCCAAGTTGATACACATTTTGGGGGGACACAATTCAATCCATAACAGCATCCATATGTGAACATGCTGTTTTGTGCCATTCAGTCGATTCCAACTCCTAGAGAGCCTATAGGACAGAGTAGAACTGCCCTGTAGGGTTTCCAAGGTTGTGATCTTAATGGGAGGTCACATCGTTCTCCCAAAGAGTGGCTGGTGGGTTCCAACCACTGACCTTTTGGTTAGCAGACAAGCTCTTAACCACTGCGCCACCAGGGCTCCTTTATGTAAAACTGTGGAATGGTAAATTCCATGCAAGAAATGATGGTAGTTTAGTGCTGATCCATAACTGTTTGTTACAAACCCTTGAAGAGAAAAGTTTAGAAGTTAAGAGTGAGCAGCTAGACACTTTTGTAGGGTTTGTTATTGCCTCGACATTCCAGCATGTGATCCCGAGACTTGTCTCACTGAACAGAGTACAGGATAGCTGGGATGTTGCAGAACTTACTGGTGAATTCTAGTGTGTTGCATGTGGTCGGTGGGAGTTGTGAACCAGGCACGTGACATAGGACCATATTACACAACATGGGCTATGTTAAGGTAAGTTAGTCAACTGTAATCCAAAAGTGGATAAAAATTAGACAAAGTGTAGGCATTTATTTATTTATATAACTTGCTTTGAACGTTCTAAAACTAAGTCAGATTACATTTGAGAATGAGAATTTCCTTTCATCAAAAATAAATATTTATTTAAATAAATAAAAAGGGGGAGGAAGAAAAAAAGTTTCAAGTATATCCCTTTTGGAAAGTCAATAAATTTCCTTGCAGTGTGCCTGGCTTCCATATTCTTTGTTTGTAGTTATGCTTCAAACAGCTCTGAATAACCATTTTAGTCAAATGAAAAAGGAAAAAAGCTCCATAAATTACTTGCAAAGTGCTATGTAAGTTGCATCTTTGGCTCATTTTCCCATTGTATACTCAAATATGCAGTTGGTTGGCACACGGAATGCTGAAATGCTTTCAGTCATCTATATGATACAAGGTACCCTACAGTTGAAAGGAGACTAGTTAAAAACAATTTGAAGTGATCGTAGCCAGTTCTTGCACAGGACTTTTTCCATATCAACTTCTCTATCAGCAAGACCTTGCAGCTATATATCAGGGCTGTCACCTGACTGACCTCTTTAAGGGATACATAAGAAAGCTGGATTGATTATAACAGCACATTTAGCACATCATATAGATGTTTGCGGTTATTGTTGTTAGTACACTGGGCACACAGTCAAAGTTAATGGCAATTCATTTGAAGCTTGGAACTTTCAGCAGAAAGTAAAGGAGGTTAATTGATTTATACTAACACAATAAAGGGGCTTTTGTGTAATCAAGAATTGGTTAAAGCAGATTTGTCTAAGCATGATTCTAACCAGGAAAAGATATTAAATGCTACATGTCAGGGTGAGATTTCTAATGTGAATTGAGATGATTGCTTCATATTTCAACATAATAGAGAGTGCATAGTAAAAAGAGCACTGGATTAAGAGTCAGGAATCCAGAATTCCAGTCTGCAATTTATTAATCGTGTGACCTTGAGTAAGTTACTTTCAATGTTTTCAGCCTCAGTTTTTTTAACAGAATAATTATATTTAATCTGTTTAATCCATAATTACCTAATGTAGATAAATGAGATAACAAGCATATACTTTGAAAATTATTTACATGCATTATTGTAAAAAGAGAACTCATTAAATGAGCTCTTAGAGTAAATATAGTTAGTTACTAATCTATTATAAGCAAAAAAGTTAAAACTATTCTGGACATAAATGGGGCACAGAGGTCACTAGAATATTTCCATGAATGACTGAAGAAGGTAAGGGGAGTCAAAAGGTATATAAATCATTTCTACCTGCACCATTACTGTTTCTTCTCATGTTGACTTCTGAGTTGGAAAGGTTGCCCCATCTCTGAGTTAAGCTTAGCTCTCAGACATAAGACAGATGAAGCAGGTTATCAGCAGTTAGTTTGGGGAGGCCAGCTTATAACTTTTCAGTTTACAACAGGATCTTTTCAAAATTTCACTATAGATCTAGATACATGTATTTTGTATTGCTTCTGTTTTTTTCCCTATAACTTATATTTTCAAGCATATATATGGAACTGGGAAATGAGGTTTAAAAAATACCATTTGATATCACTTTGTGGTTAGTTTACCCCATCGGGAGCAAAGGACAGAACAAAAGCCAAAAGCAAACCTGTACAAAAATCCGCAGTTTTGGCCAGAAGCTAAAACACTCTCTTAAACAAATAGCAATCACAAGTCTTTTCTGATATGACCTGGGTTATAAAGAAAATTGAAACTCCTACTGTTAAAAAGCCGTGAGAAAAAAAGTGCTATCTTTCCAGCTGAGGTTAGAGTTGTTTGTAACTTTAGAGCTGGCAGCAATGGAAAAATCATGTTGAGCTTTAATATGTTGCTCACATCATTGTTTTTCCAAAGGAATAAATGCACATGTGATTCTGATGACTTCATATGAGATATAAAGGTGTTACATTATAGTAGAAGAACAGCAAGGCTTTACTTGAAACATTTTTGATTCAGAGTGTTAAAGATATTGCCTACACCATATAAATTATACAGTTTTCCAAACTTACAGCTGCCTGCTTTAACTAGAGCTAAAGCCAGCATGGCTGCAGGATTTTTGCTGTTTTGACCTTGGATAAAAACAAAACCAAACGCATGAATGTTGAGTTTGGTGGGAGGAGAGGTGGTAAGGGACAGTAAGTAGTTTCCTATGAGTTTATCCTCAAGAATATTAAATAGTAAAGAAGCAATACATATATATTTAAACTACATCTATAAATAAATGAAAATAGTTCCTCTGTGACAAAACAAGCAGATGATTAAGGATTTGTAAAATATAAAGCAGACATATATATAAGAATCATTAACTACAAAGAAAATTAGGCAGACTGGAATAACAATAAGCTGAGATAGGCTAGGCCAGCCTAGATACAAACAGTAGTGAAGTGTCTGGAAGCATTTATCCTTTCTTTGATTAATTTGTACCTATCAGCACATTTTTAAAATGACCCCTCTGAAGACATTTCATGAGACAAAAGGTAAAATCCTGAAAGGCATATCCCAGCTTCAGAAAAATTAGCTTTTCTCCAAAATCTAAGTATTTTTTTTTTAATTTAAATATTTATTAAAGATAACGGAAATATTTGTAAACTCTCTGCCTGTCCGTGTCTCTCTCTCTCTCTAGCTGGAAAATATGGCCTTGGTGATAGAAACAACGCCAGAGATCACATGACAGAATTTTGCAAGACCAACGACTTATTCATTGCAAATACCATTTTTCAACAAAATAAACCGTGACTATACAAGTGGATCTCACCAGATGGAAAACACAGGAATCAAATTGACTACATCTGTGGAAAAAGACTATGGAAAATTTCACTATCATCAGTCAGAACAAGGCCAAGGGCTGACTGTGGAACAGACCATCAATAGCTCACATGCAAGTTCAAGTTGAAGCTGAAGAAAATTAAAACGAGTCCATGAGAGCCAAAATACAACTTTGAGTACTTCCCACTTGAATTTAGAGACCATCTCAAGAATAGTTTGGCACATTGAACACTAATGACTGAAGACCAGACGAGTTGAAGGAAGACATCAGGAACATCAAACATGAAGAAAGCAAAAGGTCTTTAAAAAGACAGGAAAGAAAGAAAAGACCAAAATGGATCAAAAGAGACTCTGAAACTTGCTCTTGAATGTAGAGTAGCTAAAGCGAATGGAAGAAATGATAAAGTAAAAGAGTTGAACAGAAGATTTCAAAGGGCAGCTCAAGAAGACAAAGTAAAATATTATAATGAAATGTGCAAAAACCTGGAGTTAGAAAACCAAAAGAGAAGAACACGATTGGCATTTCTCAAGCTGAAAGAACTAAAGAAAAAATTCAAGACTCGAGTTAAAATTTTGAAAGATCCTGTGGGAAAAATATTGAATGATGCAGGAAGCATCAAGAGAAGATGGAAGGAATACAGAGAGTCACTGTACCAAAAAGAATTGGTTGACGTTCAAACATTTCAGGAGGTAGCATATGATCAAGAACTGATGGTATTGAAGGAAGAAGTCCAAACTAAGCTGAAGGCATTGATGAAAAACAAGGCTCAAGGAATTGATGGAATACCAATTGAGATGTTTCAACAAATGGAGGCAGCGCTGGAGGTGCTCACTCGTCTATGCCAAGAAATTTGGAAGACAGCTACCTGGACAACCAACTAGAAGAAATCCATATTTGTTCCCATTCCAAAGAAAGATGATCCAGTAGAATGTGGAAATTATTGAACAATATCATTAATATCACATACAAGTACAATTGTGCTGAAGATCGTTCAAAAGTGGTTGCAGCAGTACATTGACCAGGAGATTCCAGAAATTCTAGCCAGATTCAGAAGAGGATGTGGAATGAGAGATATCATTGCCGATGTCAGATGGATCTTGGCTGAAAGCAGATAATACAGAAAGATGTTTACCTGTGTTTTATTGACTATGCAAAGGCATTTGACTATGTGGATCATAACAAATTATGGATAGCATCAAGAATAAGAATTCCAGAACACTTAATTGTGGTCATGCAGAACCTGCACATAGACCAAGAGGGAGTCATTTGAACAAAGCAAGGGGATACTGCACGGTTTAAAATCAAGAAAGGTGTGCATCAGGAGTTGTATCATTTCATCATACTTATTCAGCCTGTATGCTGAGCAAATAGTCAGAGAAACTGGCCTATGTGAAGAAGACTGTAACATCAGGATTAGTGGACGACTCATTAACAAGCTGCAATATGCAGATAACACAACCACATTTGCTGAAAGTGAAGAGGACTTGAAGCACTTACTGATGAAGATCAAAGACTACATCCTTCAGTATGGATTACACCTCAACATAAAGAAAATAAAAATCCTCACAACTGAACAAATAAGCAACATCATGATAAACATAGAAAAGATTGATATTATCGAGTATTTCATTTTACTTGGATCCACAATCAACATCCATGGAAGCAGCAGTTAGGAAATCAAACAACATATTGCATTGGGCAAATCTGCTGCAAAAAACATCTTTAAAGTGTTAAAAAGCAAAGATATCACTTTGAGGACTAAGGTGCGCCTGACCCGAGCCATGCTATTTTCAATGGCCTCATATGCATGCAAACCTGGACAATGAATAAGGAAGTCTGAAGAATTGATTCCTTTGAATTATGGTGTTAGCAAAGAATATGGAATATACCATGGACTTCCAGAAGAATGAACTAGTCTATCTTGGAAGAGTGCCCCTTGGAAGCAAAGATAGGCTTGGTCTCATGTACTTTGGACTTGTTATCAGAAGGGACCAATCCCTGGAGAAAAACATCATGCTTGGTAAAGTAGAGGGTCAGCAAAAAAGAGGAAGACGCTCAATGAGATGGATTGACATAGTGGATGTAACAATGGGCTCAAACATAGGAATGATTGTGAGGATGACACAGGACCGGGCAGTGTTTTGTTCTGTTGTACATACTGTCGCTATGAGTTGGAACCAACTGGATGGCACCTAACAACAACAACATATTTATACACATAAACATAGGGATTTTTGTCCAAAAAATGAAAAGCCATTGTGTACATTTCCTTGATATATTGATTGATTGACACAGTCATTCCATCTGACTTCAGTAGCTTGTTCATGAACACATCCCAAATGATTGAATTTTACCAAATTGATCCTTGTGCTGCTAACACTCAATATATAGGTCAAGACGTAGCTCCCTTTATCAGTGTTATAATTAAAACATTTAAATAATATACCCAACCAAACCAAACCCATTGTTGTCTAGTCAATTCCAACTCATAGTGACCCTATAGGACAGAGCAGAATTGCTCCATAGAGTTTCCAAGGAGCAGCCAATGGATTCAAACTGCCAACCTTTTGGTTAGTAATTGTAGCTCTTAACCACTGTGCCACCAGGGCTCCTTAAATAATATACAAATAGGCACATATTCATTTGAAGAATTTAACTCTGTTACTAAAAAAGTCAATTGGACTATCTTAATGCCTGTAGAAAATGATGACTAGCATAATTTTCAAGAGATACCTCCTAGAGAACAGCTTTGAAGTATTTGCATTGTGCTAATACACTTGATTTACACACTTTTTATACCCTGTTAACTTGAGTTGGTACATGGGAAAAACTACAAAATACACTCTCATTATATTTGAGACATCTTTTATGTTAAATCAAGAAATAATGTTTTCACTTTTACATTTTACGACTTTTTTTTTTAAATCAGTTTTAACCAGTGGAAAGAAACACTGCACTGTGTAACTGGAAAATCCTGTTTCTCAGTTCTCCCACTTTAGCCTTGCTATCTCTATTCACTTGGTATCTCAGGTTCATTGTTTCCCCTCTCACCTAAGGCCTTAAACTCACCTTCTCTCTCTCCCTCCATTGAAAACGTTCACCATTAATTATATCCTCTCTCACTTTTATCTTCAGAATCTTCTCCAATGGTTTCCTTCCATGAGCTTGCATCAATATGCTCATATGTTTCCTATGCTCAAATTATACAACAAATACACACACATAAAGTCAAATTAACAAACTGTTCCTTGATCTTGCCTCCACATAAGCTATCATCCTATGTTTAAATATTTCAGCAGTCCTAGAATTGTTGTAGGCCCTCAAAAACTCTATGTTCTCCAAAAACAATTTGATATGACATGGCAATGCAAACATGTTCATATTCAATGACTCAGAATTCTACTCCTAGGTAAATACCCTAGAAGAAGCATTCACACTTGTGCAACAAGTGGTATACAGGAATGTTTACAGCTTCATTGTTGGTAAATCAAAATTCTGGAAACTGACCAAATGGCTAGTAGATAGACAAGTAAATTGTGATATTTTGTATACTGGAGAACTATACAATAATGAAAATGAATTTATCTCAGCTACAAGAATCAACACAGATAACTCTCAAACATCACATTGAGTGAAAAAAAAAAAAAGCAAACCATAAAATAATACAGGTAATATGATTATATTGCCATAAAATTCAAAAACTATTAAAATTAAACAAAATACAATTTAGAGATACATTAATAATGTAAGGAGCCCTGGTGGCACAGTGGTTTCACACTCGGTTGCTAATCGAAAGGTCAGCGGTTTGAACCCATCAGTTGTTCCGTGGAAGAAAGATGTGACAATGTGCTTCCATAAAGATTACAGCCTTGGAAACCCTATGGAGCAGTTCTACTCTGTCCTATAGGGTTGCTATGAGTTGGAATCATCTCAACGGCAATGGGTAACGGGTATTAAAAGAAAGCAAGGCAAGTAATGATTTATACAAAATTCATAATGGTAGTTAATACACACATATACATACACACACGGTAGTATATATATATATACACACACACATATATATACTCAGGAAGAGGAGCACAGAGGGCTTCAAAATTATTTTCTAAGCGAGATGGTGAATCCATGAAGGTTGTATCTATGCTTTTCTTGACAATGGTTTGTACCCATATTATACAATTATGATCAAAAGTAACATTTTCAGACTATTTTTATACACAAAAGTAGGAGATTAAAGAAAATAAAAACAGAACAAAAGAAAATTAATAGAACGATATGATTTACTTGTAATATTGGAGAACAGGTGAATGAGGCCAAAATTCATTTCTGGAAATGTCATGAGACATATATGGTATATGCATGGGCACACTGGACCAGAAAGGTCTTACTTAATTTGTCATTTCCATGCACTATATGTGTGAGCACATCATTTATGTAGGCAAGTTATTTACAAAAAAGTATGGCATCCCTTTACACATTTCTTCTACCAGTAATACTCTTTCCTTTTCCCTATGTCCCACACCAATCTTTAACTGAATAACCCCCACTCATCTTTCAAGTCCCAGCTTAGTTGTCTCTTCTTTAGGGAGGTCTTCCTTGGTTTAAACCAGGTCAGTTCCTTTTTTATATTATCCCATAGCATCTTGTGCTTTGTCTATGTTAACATTTGCCTTACCTGTTAAACGTCTGTTTTCCCTAATGTACTCTAAGCTATGTTGCCAAATGTGGTGCTTAGCACAGTATCTCACAAAATAGATGATCAATAAATATGTTTTTGAATTGAATTATTTTCTTTCCAGTCAAACTTTTTATAAGAGTAGTTTACAATCGTCATCTAAACCTCCTTAGCTCACGCTTACTCTTCATTTTTCTAAAATATGACTTCTATCCCTACAAGTCCGTTGTATTTGCTTTCAGAGAGGTCACTAGTGACCTCGTAATTGCCTTTAATTATTGTGAGTCCTTAACCAATTTGACCTCTCTCAGGCATTTGATACTCCTAAGGAGAATATTCAGTAATTTAACATTTATTGAGTGTTTTGTATGTGTCAGAGAGACGTAAAAATGCTTATCTTAGACTCTGTGACACTTTTTCCACCTAGTTCCTCTACTTTTCTAGCTTTTATTCCTTTCTTCCCTGAGCTCCACTTCCTCTCTTGGTTTCACTAAGAATTGGTCCCAGCCATTTAGTTGTCTATTTCTATGCGCTACTCTTGTGCTTAACGATTCTCCCTTAGGCTGCTTGACATCAGTTAAATTATTGAAATATCCCTCTTACTGTTCTCTGCCTTCAGTCACTCCTGCACCAAAGTCTCTCCCACCCTTACCGTTTATATATATGTATATATATATATATATATATTTTTTTTTAATTACTATTATTCCCTGCTTTAAAACTTGCAATGTCCTCTTATTGCTTACACGGTATGGCTTAAGTTGATTAGCCTGAACCATAAAGACTTCCACAATATATCCCCAAACTTCCTTTGCAGCCTCATCTCCAAGCATTCCCCATTGTATTCTATGCACAAAACACCCCAAGTTATGTGATTTTAAAATACAGACCATTATTACATACTGGGCTCTTCTCATGTTGCACCTCGTACTAAAAATGCCTTTAAATCTGCTTCTTTACCCAGAGAACTCCAACATCAAAAATCTTAAATTGGGAGAGAGGGCATGTTAGAAAACCATTAAAGAATCTGAATTTTTTTTTTTTAATGAAGCTTTTCTCAGATAAATTTATACTTGTATACACAGTTCTATATAGAATTTTATGGAATGTCCTGTCTTACTTTCCAGAGTTGAATGTAGAAATATTATATAAATGTGAGGTGCCCTTCCTTCTTACATCCTGTAGAAAAATATTGCTATGCATATTTCACTGCACAGAGAGTACAAGGGAAATGGTTTATAAAGAATTCTTTGATAAATTGGCAGACAATGTTCTAAAGTGGTCATGCTTCAAATACAGATCATATAGTCTCTATCTGGGTGTGTGGTGTATTGAGCAGTCAGGCATTTCATTAAATGATATAAACTTTCCCTAAAGTCAAACTAGAGAACCCATAACTCCTATTGCTGTTGTTAGCTGCCAGTAAGTCGGTCCCGACTGCTGAGGACCCCATGCACAACAGAAGACTGTTGGGCCTGAGCCATCCCCATGATCAGTAGCAGATCAGATCATTGTGATCCATAGGGTTTTCATTGACTAATTTCAGAAGTAAATCACTAGGCATTTCTTCCTAGTCTATCTTAGTCTGGAAGCTCCACTAAAACCTGTTCGCCATCAGGGCAATATGCAAGCCTCTGTGCATGAGGCGCATTGGCCGAGAATTGAACCTGGGTCTCTCATATGAAAGGTGAGAATTCTACCACTAAACCACCAATGTCCCCACATAGCTCCTGGTAAGTCTCAAAAGATTATAATCTGAGAAAAACAGTAACATATGAGAATTGGGAAATCTAGCAGATTTTTGACCATGCAATTCTTATTCATCATTGTTTTCCAATAACTCTCCAGCCCCTTCTTCAACAATTAACCATCCTACAAACATTTATTAAGCATTACTCCATATTAGGCATTGTACTAGATACTAGGATACATAAAAGAAGAAAAATGCTCCCTGCTCTTGAGATTTCACTGTCTGGAAGATTACAGTGTTCTTTACATCCAATTTCCCATAAGAAACATAAGTGAATGATTTATTCCTCACATCTACACATACATGCTGAGCGTGAGTTTAAAGGAGACATGCTATTACCATCTGAGTTTGAACATCAGTATCATCAACTCGGACTCCTTTGATGAGTCTAAAGTGCAAAAAGGAAGCCACAGAAATGCTAGCATGGATCTAATAGGAAACAACAAATTTATTTTTTTCAATAAAATTGTGCCATGAAATTATTAATCTTACTCTCAAATGCTGTTGGTTGTTGTTAGCTGTCATTGAGTTGGATCCGACCCATAGCAACCCTATGTACAACAGAAGGAAACACTGCCCTCTCCTGCGCCATCCTCATGATCATTGTTATGCTTGAGCCCGTTGTTGCAGTCACTGCGTCAATCCATCTCACTGAGGATCTTCCTCATTTTTGCTGACTTCTACTTTACCAAGCATGATGTCCTTCTCCAGGGACTGATCCCTCCTGATAACATAGTCAAGTATGTGAGACAGAGTCTCCCCTTCCTTGCTTCTAAGGAGCATTCTGGCTGTACTTCTTCTAAGACAGGCTTGTTCGTTCTTCTGGCAGGCCATGGTATATTCATATTCTTCACCAACACCATAATTCAAAGCCATCAATTCCTCTTAGGTCTTCCTTATTCATTGTCCAGCTTTCACATGCATATGAGGCGATTGAAAATACCATAGCTTGGGTCAAGCACACCTTAGTCTTCAAGGTGACATATTTGATTTTTAACACTTTGAAGAGGTCTTTTGCAGCAGATTTGCCCAATGCAATGCAATTATATTATATTATACTCTCATACAAGAGCTACTAATTATGATTTAATTAGAAGCCCTGGTGATGCACTGCTTAAGCGATAGGTTTGAACTCAACCACCTTCTCCATAAGAGAAAGATGTCCCAGTCTGCTTCCGTAAAGATTTGCAGCCGTGGAAACTCTATGGGGCAGTTCTACCCTGTCCTATAGGGTCACTGTGAGTCAGAATTGACTTGATGGCAATGGACTTAGTTTTGGATTTTGCTATATTAAGTGTCATGAGTTCTATAAAAGCTAAATAATTAGAGAAAGGGAAACATTGACTGGCTTTAACAGAAGGTAAGTGTCGTAGGCAGCTCCTATTTTCCGTAGTATTCTATAGCAGCAGCTTGAAGGGCATATCCTCACCCCTAAGGTGCTGAGTACATATTGGAATAAATGTGCTTACCAGTGAACAATCAACCTACTAGACTTTCACTATAACTAAGAGAAAACAAATGTGTTCACTGAAACTGAAGCTTAAATTTTATAATTTTTAAGTTAGATTTCACATTTTTATCGATACTTTGTACAACAAAAGAAAGCAATTACCATGTGCATAAAAATTTAACACGTAGGTTAGAAAAGGAATAAAAGGGCTATGAAACAAACCTTATGTGGCATTCTTGTTCAGCAGTTTCTAGATGTCCATTTGCTTTGAACTGAATATAACTCCAAATTTCCAAGGTTTCTTTTTGTATTTTATTATATCCTAAAAGTTATACTCACCAAGAGTTTACACAAAACCTCTATAGCCTATTGAATATGCTTAGAACAGAAAAAAAATTCTGTGCTTTCTTATCATTATTCTCAGCCACACCTAGAGCCACAGAGGAAATACTAAGAGTAGGTATGAGAGAGTATGTAGCACATAAAATTGAAATGACTAACTTCTCGGGACGATTTTTTTCAGAATCATAGAAAATATCCCTTGGATAGTATAATATCTAAGCTTTTCTGAAGAAAAAAAATATGATATAGGTAACCAGGTTTCAACTGTATTACATACATCAGCAATAAGCAGGTAAATACAAGGAAGAAACAAGTTAAACAGTTTAATCATAGTTTAAATGATTAGGATGCTTTCATTTTACAAAATAGGTACAGCTATGTTGCTCATTTAACTTTTACAATCTTGTGAATTAATGGGAATTTAATCTCAATTTTACCAATGAGGAAAGTAGGCAAGCCTTGAAGGAGTTGAATGAATAGGGTTCACATCAGACATTTATCTGTTCAGTGTCAGAGTGAAGAGTCTTACTAAGTCAAGTCCAGGGCTCTTAACTCATCTAATGTAGTGATTGCCTGAGAGTCTCATCAAGAATGGAAATAATATCAGTTCTTTAAGAAAAGAAAAAATGAAAAAAACATGTGAATAAATAACCTGAAGTGATTTACAAGAACTGGAAATAGCATGATTCACTGCATGTTATCTTCTAAGTCCCTGTAGACTTGGTATTGTTCTCAACAGCTTTTACTAAGTACAAATCAATAAATGAAGAACAGGCCCTTCTATCTAACATTTTCCAGTAGAATATAAATTAAAAATTGGGAAGTGAAATTCTAAATTTAGCAAGGAATTATCATCCCCTTGAGTAACATTAAACCAAAGATAACAACTCTGAATTTAATCATCTAACAAGTAGTTCACTTACCTAAGAGACACATGGTCTAAATCAGTAACTCTTAATACACATGCCAGAGGAGACCCATGAGACCCTTCAACCTCTGATGTGTTATCCCACAGCTGCTGCACAGCCATTGCTACCTATTCCATTACTGCAGGGGCCTAGAGTCCCCCTACACTCAGGCAGCTAGCACACCCCAAAGTGTAGTATTTAAAAAAGGAATCAGGAGTTCCCTCACCAGTGATATTTGAGTAGATATTCTGCCTCCTCCCTCCTTTTTAGCCATCTTCAGATCATCATTATAAGCAAACCAGGCTGTGGATATTCATCCTAAATTATTATAGAAAGGGACAGAATCAAGAGAGTTCTCTGATAAGTTCTGAGGATGCAAATATTAAAAGATGATGCATAAGTTAGATACTAAGTTTGCAGGTGGAAAAACTGTTATTATTAGGTAGAGGATCAGGAACATGATGTGGTTTCCTGTTTGGAGGCCCTACCTCTGAACAGTGGATGATACAAAGAAGTGCCTGGAATAATATGAACAAGTATGTGTTTACCAACCCAGCTTTTCTTAAAATTTACTGTAGACTTATAATGAGTAAATCTAGAGACTAAACCATCAGTTTAGCAGAAAGTGAAAGAAGTTTCAAAGACATTTAAATAAAAACAGAATTCAGCATTTAACAGAGTGGTTGTCACATAATGGATATCAAATATCTTTTTTTTTACTAACCTAGGAAAACTATTTCCCTATAGAAATGTTGAACAATTATAAAGCTGATAAATTACTTGGATTTAATTCTTCACGTATTTATTGGGTGCCTGCTAGATATAAGTCAATCAACATATATTTTTCATGGTGCAAAATTCAAAGTTAGGTAAGAAATAGTGACTTTTTCAAGGAAAATGCATTCTAGTGTTTTTATCAATCTGGTATGGAATAGACTTCAATCACAACTGCAAGAAAATAGTAGCAAATAGTAAGAAGAAACTTCTGGTATTCTGGGACTAAGATGGGGTAGAAGTTACTAGAGAGATTAAAGTATATGTATTTTAAAATATGTGGATATTATTTCATTACATATATTATACACTATGACATAATGGGAAACCCTGGTGGCTTAGTGGTTAAGAGCTGTGGCTGCTAACAAAAAGGTCAGCAGTTTGAATCCACCAGGCGCTCCTTGGAAACTCTATGGGGCAGTTCTACTCTGTCCTATAGGGTTGCTATGAGTTGGAATTGACTTGATGGCAACAGGGTTTTTTGGTTTTTTTTTTTGTTTTTGGTATGATATAATGTTAATACGTATGATAAATTTATATTATTTAATATATACATTGAATATATGTAATCTTTGAAAGTTATTTTTGCAAAACATTTTTGCTGTTAAATGGACAATGGGCTTTTAAGCAAAATAATAACGGAACAGTTATTATTTGAAAAAATACACATTTTAGATAAAATAGCATGGTAGAAAGTTACAAGTCAACATACAAAAACTGTATTATTGATTTGGTCACCATAATTCTTGAAGAAAATAACCATTTTATATTTCTGATTACAACTAGTATTCTCTGTAAGCCCTTGCTGAAATGTTTTTACGTGTGAGATGCGTTAAAATTCTATTAAAGAAGTTAGTCAATTATAGATAATCCGTTGGTTAAATGAGGTTTCTGTCAACAGACTAAAGTGGTAGCTGCTTGAAATAGGATTTTAGATTGAATCTATTCATGAAAATGTATTCCCTATTGACTGGTGCTTAGAGAAATTGGTAATTTAGTTTTAATTCAGAAACTATAGTTAGTGTCCCAAAACTCTACTTGAAATATCTTTTATTAGTCTTTTCACAGGGAAACCAAACTGTTACTTCCTCATAACTGCTGTGCAGTTTTCGGGGATTACTTTAAGTGTGAATTGTCAAATATTTCTTCCAGCTGCCTCCTGTCAGGCTCTAATCCCATACTGAGCCTTGTCAGAGGTCACTGAGCTCTTGACAAATGCACTTCATTAGGGGAAGAAGGCAGAATATTTCCAACACACCAATCGCAGGAGGTATATAGCAGAACTGGGCTTTTTTTTTAATCACATTAAATTTTAAATCCATAAAATTTTAAAAGTCACTTTCAGTATATTTCAAATTATTTAGGACAAAACTTATCATATTAACATGTTTATCATAATTGGGTATGATTTTGGAATTTCTGATACATTTTGCAATTAAAACCCCCAAGCTATAAACAATGATGGATGAATCTTTGATAAGAAAAATAGTTAATTCAACAAACCTGTTTGTTTTTCACCATTACCCCTTTAAATCAATTATTGGAACTTTTTAACTTGCATTTCCCCTAATTTAATATATTATTACATTTATTTAGATCCTTGAAGTTCTTTATACTGAAAAGCTTTCTAATTCTAGTAAAGGTAGAAATTTAAAAATATAGGAACTGGTAAAATTCTAAATTCCAAAACTTTTATTGTGGAATCCTTTTTTATGTACAAACATTTAGCTGGAAAAAAAAAATATCTTACTGGTATTGTATACTAAACCCATTGCTGTCAAGTCAATTCAAACTCATAGTGACTCTATAGGACCCCATTGGGTTTCCAAGCAGTGGCTGGTGGATTTGAACTACTGACCTCTTGGTTAGCAGCTGAGTGCTTAACCACCGTGACATCAGGGTTCCATTGAATGATAGACTTACGGCTTTAAGTATAGTTCTTAAGGCAAACCACTAAATGTTGATATGTTTTAGACTTGTAGGAACAATCTTGGAAGACTGTTATTTAGTCAAAAGGATTTTAATTTTCATTATAAAACCTGCTAAGAAATATATTTCTGTTGCTTCCATTGTTAAGTTTAAGTAATGTTAACAGAAGGTAGAGAAAATATGACTTAATGAAACCATTTTAAGTAGAAAAAGGTGTAAGAAGTTTTTTTTTCCTACATTACATCAGTTATTTACTTTTACAAAAGAATCAACACTTTTAATCACACTTGTCAAAATTACAAAATTAAGCTACATTGTTCAGATTTGTAAAATGAATTCACTACAATCTAACTATCATACTCTCTCCATTGACAAAATTTTCTTTCCTTTAGGGGATGATTTACTTTAAATGTTACTTTAAAGTGCCTTTTAAAAAAAAAAGAGATAAAATACATCAAAAGATACTGCAAAATTTTAAGAAGCTAAATGTTTAAAAGGTAATGCTTTGCTTGCTCACCTGAAATGACAATAGCCTGCATTTCTTCCTCGAAAGAATTAACTGAGTAATTGATTCCACATCTGTCATAGGAGTTGCCTTTACAGGGAATAGAGTGATGTATCTTTCCCCTCCTTTGTTTCACAGATTGAATATTCAAATATGAACTGTTTACAGCATTAATGACATTATCATCGCCTTTATTTTTTGTCTTTGTTTTTTATTTACTCTTTTCCAATAAATTTTATTATTCTATTTTTCTGCCATCTCCCCGTGAGTAAAAGGAAATATATATATCCTAACTCAGGAGCCAGTTTAAAAAATTGTAAACTTAAACTATACATCATGAATAAAACTTACCATTCTCAAATTTGTAAAAATTGTGGCACAAATTTACCAAGATTCATTACATTCTGGTCAAAGAAACCTAGAGTATGCAATTATTTCTCAATCATAGTTTAAAAAGTAACATCAAATCAGAGCTTAAAATAAGATCCACCAATTTCTGATAAATATATGATTCTTTCTGGCTTAGAGAATGTCATAAACTGATATTACTGAGTTTCCCTGAAGACATTTTCTTTTCAAAATGTTTTAGATATCTAGTTAGGGACTCTTGCACACAGAGAAGCATTTCATGATATTTTGAAATGGTCTTCCAGTTTCTCTCTCACCATAGTTAGCAGTCACACCACTGGACCTCCATGGCAGTGGAATTGAACAACAGTTTTTCTAAAATCCCAAGGTTTCAAATTAGGGATCAGGAGTAAGCTCTTCTCAATAGAGGGCTCATGGGTCTGGAATTTAATTAAACTTCTTCTAGTGGTATGAAAGTTTCTCAGTTTTCTTTTTCTCACCTACACTTGAGAATTAGTTTAAAAAATTAAAAGCTTCTTTCAAGGAAAATCTTTAATATTCATCATTTATATTTTAAAATTAAAAATGTTCATACTTAACATAGATAAATTATAGGAAATATAGAATGTGAAATATAGTATAATATTATAATACTAAAAAAAATTATTTTGTCATGATTCAGATCACAGACTTTCCAGTGTGTATCAGTTGCAACCCAAGAAATTTCTGAACTTGTGGAAAAGGGAGTACTGATTCCACTTGAGATTAATTTCCATTGAAATAATCCCAGGAGGTTATTTTTGTTTTTGTTTTTAAGATAGCCCAAATGTAAAATAACAATTTTATATTATTAAATTCAAATAGAAAAACCGTAGCCTTTTTTCTATCTTCTTAGTATTTTATATCTTCTTTAGGGGTATTGTCTATCTACTTAGTGTATTAATATATTTTTATGATATAAGCAAATGAGGGATAAGGAAAGCACAAACTTAGAGGAATGAAAGAACTGGAGCTATTTCACCAATAGTCAAGAATTCAAAAGACAAATTTGTTGCAAAGTACCTCTTTAAAGTTTTAAATAGCAAAGATGTCACTTTGATGACTAAGGTGGTGCCTGATCCAAGCCATGGTCCTTTCAAATGCCTCGCATTAGTGTAAAAGCTGGACAATGGAAAAGGATGACTGAAGAATTGATGAATTCAAACTGTGGTGTTGGCAAAGAATATTGAATATATCGTAGCCAAAAGACCGAACAAATCAGTCTTAGATGAAAACAACCAGAATGCTACTTAGAAGCAAGGATGGCAAGACTTTGGCTTGCTTGCTTTGGACATTGTTATCAGGAAAGATCAATTGCTAGAAAAGGACATCATGTTTGGTAAAGTAGAAGGCCAATGAAAATGAGGAAAACCCTCAATGACCTGGATTGACATTATAGCCACAACAATGGACTCAAGCATACCAACAATCATGAAGATGGAACAGGACTAGGCAACATTTCATTCTGTTATACATATGATCACTGAGTCAGAGCCAACTCACAGCAACTAAGAACAACATCAAAGACTTGAAGGGAAGCAAGAGGCATCAAAGCTTTCTTCAGTATTTGAATGGCTGTAATTTGAAAAAGTTATAGATACTTTCTGTTTTGCACCATCATGTAGAATAATTACTGATGGGTAGAAGTCATAGAAAGTGACGTCTTGATTCAATTCTAAAGATCAGAAGTATTTGACAAGGAGAACCAATCTCAAAAATACTGATGTTGTCTCTTTCAGAGTTCAGGGAAACTTCTGGTGACAGCCAATCAAGAATCTGCAGAATGATTTCTGCACTGGGAGAAGACTTACATAATACAGCCCTTAGGGTCTCTTTCAGAGCCCTGGTGGCACAGTGGTTAAGAACTTGTCTGCTAACCAAAAGGTTGGCAGTTCGAATCTACCAGCCACTCCTTGGAAAACCTATGGGGCATTTCTACTCTGTCCTATAGGGTCACTATGAGTCGGAATCAACATGAGGACAATGGGTTTGATTTTTTGGGGTTATAGAACCTCTTTCAACCCTAAAATTATCTGAATCTATATTTAAGTACACATGAAATCATGCAAATTTATAGCTAAAAAAGCATCTCTGTAGATTTATTCTGAGCCTATTGTTTGCTAGAATTTGTAGCCAGAATACTCCTTTAGAAGCAAGGATGGTGAGACTTTGTCTCACATACTTTGGACATGTTATCAGAAGGGATCAGTCCCTGGAGAAGGATATCAGGCTTGGTAAAGTAGAGGGTCAGAGAAAAAGAGGAAGACCATCAAGAAGATGGATTCACGCAGTGGCTGCAACAATGGGTTCAAGCACAACAACCATCATGAGGATGGCAAAGGATTGGGTAGTGTTTCGTTCTGTTGTACATAGGGTAGTTATGAGTCAGAACTGACTAGATGTCACCAAATAACAATTGTTTGCTAGAAACTTGAATTGATCAAATGTG
The DNA here is from genome assembly GCF_000243295.1 of Trichechus manatus latirostris. Lineage (NCBI taxonomy): Eukaryota > Metazoa > Chordata > Mammalia > Sirenia > Trichechidae > Trichechus > Trichechus manatus. The sequence goes on from NW_004444174.1 coordinate 2,243,021, forward strand.
GAGAAAAATAATTGCAATTAAATCTAAAGTAAATGACATAAAGGACAACATTATATAAAAAATTTTTAGAAAACTAATTAGAAAACAATAGGTAATTTTTGACCTTTAAAAAATCACTTGCTGCTTCGCTTCTCTTCTTTTTTTTTCTTCTTGAGCAATTCAGTCTTAATACTGTTAGATGGGGCTGGGAAGGAGGAGCCGTGATAGGACCAAGCAGGGTGTTAGAGCCTAAGTAGGGTGAAGTGGGCATCCACATATGTAGGGATGGATGATCAGTTACATTCAAGGGGATTGATCAAATATTTAAACATGTTAAGGATAGTGGAGTCTGGTTTCTCACTGTTAGAGAAGGGAGCTACAAATAAAGAACACTAGAATGACCCATATGTTGTAAGGTTGGAATGAGAAATGGAAGTGTGAGCCATGGTTTTTCAATATAGATGCTTAGATATAGAAATAAGTGTAAGTAAATGTGTGTGTGTGTGTGTGTGTGTGTGTGTGTGTGTACATATAAACTAGAAGCCAAACCAGTTCCCATCCAGTCAATTCTGATTCATAATGACCCTATAGGACAGAGTAGAACTACCCCATAGGGTTATACGGTTTCCAAGGAGCAGCGGGTGGATTCCAACTGCCCACCTTTTGGTTAGCAGCCAAGCTCTTAACCACTGCACCACCAGGACTCTGTGAGAATACATATACATACATATATTCCCTATCTCTGTCTACTGAGAAGGTCTGGGAGCAGCAATATCCTAACATCAATGAGCATATCTAGCCCTCAGATCCTGGCTTATCAATATCACATTCCACAGAAAGTAGCCTGGTCCTGGGCCTCTTACAGAAATGACTAATTTTAGGGCTGGGGCAAAGAGAGTACAAGATGAGCCTGGAGCATTTTCTTGTAGCAGAATGCAGAAGGTGCTCCATGAATGAAGATGACATGCCAAAAGAATACAAAAACCAGCTTAAAAGGGCCTTCCACTGGCCAAATCTATGACAATTTGAGCAACAAAATAATGGATAATAAAACACCACAACTCACTGGATAAAATAGGAAAGCCCAAGACCATATCGTTATAAATAAATGAATAAATTCGAAGTTTGTTGAGGAACGGGATATTGACACAGTATTTATGAAATACCTATTAATTGTAAAGGGCAAAAGATTGGCTTTGAAGTGAAGAAGTCTACCTTAATGAAGTGACAACTAAAATGAACATCATTGCTATGGGACTAGTTGAAATTGCACGCCACCTGATAGGATGAAATAAGAAGAACATAGTACCACTTTTGTAATATTCTTGTCTATGATGCATGGTCTGAATCCAATCATGGGGAAACATTAGACAAACCAATCTGAGGGACATTTCAACAAAATAAATGTCTACAATCTTCAAAAGTATCAAAATTATGAAAGTCACGGAAAGACAGGAACTGTTCCACACAGAAGTAGATTAAACTTGATGGCAATGAGTTTTTCAAGTGCCATGACAAGCAAACACAACATGATCCAGAACAAGATTCTGTAGCTGTAAGGGAAATGCTGGGACAGCTGGTAAAATTTGAATGGGTCTGAGAATTAAGTAGTAATAATTTATCAATATTAATGCCATGATTTTGATACTTGCATTATAGTTATGTAAGAGAATGTTGTTAGGAAGTACAGGCAGTCCCCAGGTTACAAACGAGATCCATTCCTGTGTCTTTAAGTCTTTGGGTCGAATTTGTACCTAAGTCAGAACAGGCGAATACGGTTATTTAGCCTTACTTTAGTGTAAGAAAAGGCTCGAAGCCTTTTCAATGATGAAAAGCGGCACGTGCAGCAAGTGAAGGTGATGTGAATTTGTTGCAAGTAGGGGCTGGTTTGGGGCCTTAGTGGTGCAGTGGTTAAGAGCCACAGTGTGCTACAGCTGTGAATCAAAAAGGTCGGCAGGTCAAATCCACCAGCCGCTCCTTGGAAATCCTATGGCACAGTTCTGCCCTGTCCCATAGGGTCCCTATGAGTCAGAATGGACTCAATAGCAATGTATTTCAGTTTTGTTTATTTTTTTAAGGGTTGGTTCAATTGTTTCAAAGTGAGGGCAAATTTATATAACACTAAAGGGCAAGTACGAGCTGTCCGTAAGTTGGACATTCATTACCCTGGGATTGCCTGTACACATAAAGTGTTTGAAGATGATGAGCATCATGTGATTTCAATAAAATGCCATGAACTGCCAAAAGAACAAAGAAATCTGTCTTGGGAGAAGTACAGACAGAATGCTCCTTAGAAGCAGGGATGGCAAGACTTTGGCTTGTTTACTTTGGACATGTTACCAGGAAAGACCAATTGCTAGAAAAGAACATCATGCTTGATAAAGTGGAGTGTCAGCAAAAAAGAGGAAGACCCTCAATGAGATGGATTGACACAGTGGCTGCAACAATAGTGAGGATGGCACAGGACTTGGCAGTGTTTCGCTCCGTTGAACACAGTGTCGCTATGAGTCGGAGCCGACTGGATGGCACCTAACAACAACAACAACTGTATTCTAGAAGGACTTTAGAGCATATCAAATAAGGATATACTTGACCATATGTCAAGTCATGACAAAACTCCATATGGGTCTAGAGTCAGTGCACATGTATTTGTGCTCCAGAAATACAGCTAGTAACTCCAGTAAATTTTTTCCAAGCATTAGAAAATTTTGTTTTCCTGATTATTTCTCTCCCTTAGCCTCTCCTTCTCTTTCTCTCTCTCATGCACACACACACCTCTCACCCCATTCCCACATAAATTGACACTGATATTCCATAGTATTCTACTCCCTAAACATACAACACACCTGCATAAGTTAGTATGAAAGCCAGGTTGACAGCATATTTTATGCACTGGCTTATTTCTTGGCTAAAGATTCATTTGCTGTCTTGGAGACCTGGCTTTTGAGCAGTTTTTAATGCAACATAATAGAACACATATAGAGAGATCTTAGCCAACTTGAAAAGTGTATATTGAACACCTCCTCTGTCCAAGGTGTAAGGAGGCTGGAAAAGAAGGCTAGGAAGTGTTGTGGTTGTGTCTAGAAAAGGTTTACAATTTGGATAGGGAGAGAAAATTTATACATACATAAAATAATGAGCAATGTAATAAGAGCCAAATTGCCATCCTAACTTAAAAGAAGTTAAGAAAAAAAGGCTGAAACCATGAACCAAAGTAGTTAAGGAAGGCTCTGTGAAGGAAGGAACAAGAACTGTCACTTAGTAAGAACCTGCTATGTGCCAGGTGCTTTGCATCTATTGCCTCACTTAATCATAGTAACCATAAGAGGCCTGAATTATTATGCTATTTTTATAGGTGAGGAAATTGTGTTGAGGGTTGTCCAAAAAAAGCATTTATTGCTATCTTAATATGGGCTTGGCATTGTGTTCCTGGCTGAAGATATAAAATGATTAGTTTCTGCCCTTGATGAAATTTAAATACTGGTTGTGTAGGGTAGTAACAGGAGCTCTGGTGGCTCAGTGGTTAAGCACTCAGCTGACAACTGAAAGGTCAGCAGTTGGAACACATCAGCCGCTCTGCAGAAGAAAGTTAAGATGTAGCAGTCTGTTTTTGTAAAGATTACAGCCTTGGAAACCCTATGAGGCGGTTCTACTCTGTCCTATAGGGTCACTATGAGTCAGAATCAACTCTATAGCAACAGGTAAGGAGTAAGGTAGGGTAGTAACAAGACAAGTGAGCATAATTTCAATTCAGCATTAAATCATACTAATAGGACTAAGCTTATTTTCTGTGAGTACAACAAGAAAAACAACCCCAAAATGGGGGCCCCATAGAAGTTTTTCTAGAGGTGGTAATGCCTGTGCTGAGTCTTAAAAGATGACAGTGGTGAAACCGATTTTCCAGAGAGGACTATAAGAACAAAGTCAAAGAGTTCTGACATCACATGGCATGCATATTAGTTAAAATGATACTATTATCACAAACAAATCTGAAAACATATAATGACTTATACCTGATAGAAGTGAATTTTTCTTATACTTGTAATGTCAACATGAATGCTCCTGATTTCAAGGAGACTTCTTAAAGTGGTGATTCAGGGATCTAGAATCCTTCCATTTTTTTGTCTCTATCATCTTCTATGTGATTTCCAAGATCTTAAAGCTTTTCAGCACCAGGTTGTTAGAAGAGTTTGGCTAATCACTTGTGGGAGGTTTGTATGCATGAGGCCTGGACCCGATTGACTTGACTTCCATTTGCCTAAAACAGTCACATAGCCACACCTATCTGCAAGGGAGGCTGGGAAATGTATTCTACCTTTTTGTAAAGCAAGAGAAGAAATTGTTTCCATGAATACATAGTGGTCTCTACCATCATGTATAAATTCTGTTATTGCTGTGGACTAAAGTGCACTGAGAGAAAAAGGAATACCCCCATCATAGAAGGTCTTTTATTTCATGAAAAAGAACTTCAGTCCAAATCAACATTTACTGAGCACATGCAGGTACTATGTCAGGTTAGAAGGCGAAGAATAACTCCCAAGATTTTCTTTCAAGGTAGTTGTGTTTTAGTAGAAGACTCTGAAAAGTAAATTAATAAAAGAAGCTTTGATTTTTATCTTGTAGGTGAAGGAGACATTGGGAAGGGAGGGGCACTGAAGTAAGGGGATGGCATTATCTGATTTGCTTTGTATGTATTATTTAAATGACAGCAAGCATAGTACATTTGAGAGTGATAAGACTAAAGGCAAACAAGAAATTTTTTACATAAAATAGGGCAGTACTCATGGAATTGGAAAAGATAAAAAGTAGGTCACAATTTACCATATGTGGAGAAGGTAGAAAAAAGTCATAGATGACTTGTAGGTTTCTAATGGGGGTGAATGAAAGGATGACTTTACCACCAACTGAGATGTGGAATAAAAAAGGAGCATTTGGTCTAGGAGATAGGATATATGGTGAGTTTCTAACGAGTTTGAATGCCTATGAAATATCTAGTTGGTAATGTCCATCAGAATTGTGGGTACTGCGGTAAGCTGAAAAATGGCTTCTCAAAAATTTCCATGTCCTAATCCCTAGAACCTGTGAATATGTTACTTTTCATGGCAAAAGGGAATTTGCAGTTGTGACTAAATTAAGGATTTTGAGATGGAAAGATTATCTTGAACTATGCAGGTGAGCCCAATGTAGTCACAAAGGTCCTTATAAGAGGGAGGCAGTCAATATAAGGATTAAAACAGAAGTCAGAAAGAAGAGAGGATATTACACTGCTAGCTTTGAATATAGATAAAGGGGCCATAGCCAGGGAATGTAGGCTACCTCCAGCACTGGGAAAAGGCAAGAAAATCGATTCTCCTTTAAAGCCTACAAAAGAAACCAACTTTGCTGACACCTTGACTTTAGCCCAGTGAAGCTGATTTTGGAAACGTAAGAGAATAATGAATATATATTGTTTTAATCCACTATGTTTGTGGCTGGTACAGCAGTAATAAAAAACTAAATATTCATTTTCCAGAAATAAACATGAAGGTAAGTGACAATAAAAACCATGAAACTAGATGCAATCACTCAGAAGTGCGAGGAGAATATATAGGCTGACATCCTGGGAATTACAAAACTTAAGGGACAAACAGAAAAAATACTTAGGAAGGTGACAAAGAATAGATGAGCAGAATCAGGAGAACCAGGAGAGTGTGGCAACATAGAACTCAAGGTTATATTTTCTGCAGCCAATTTCTCCCCATCTTACAGCCCTGCTGTTGCTGGTTGCTGTGGAGTCAATTCTGACTCATGGTGACCCCATGTGTACAAAGTAGAAATGCTCCATAAGGTTTTCAAGGCTGTGACCTTTCAGAAGCAGGTCACTAGGCCTGTCTTCTGAAGTGCCTGTGGGTGGGTTTGAACTGCCAAACTTTTGGCTGCTAGTTGAGCACTTATTCATTTGCATAACCCAGGGACTCCTGAATTCAAGGCTATAAACAGATGCAGGAAGGAAAATGTGATCAGCAGGTTTAAATGAAGCATAAATGTCTTTAATAATTTAATGGATACAAAGAGACCATAGAACTTAGCAATTCAGAGGTAATTAACTTACCTTAGCAAATGTAGTTGTCAGGAATGTGGGAAGAAGTCAAAGGGCAATGGATAAGGGTCACTCAAGACGAAATATCTATAGCTACTGCTATACAGACAGACAGATGTTGAAGGTAGAAGGGAAGGATTGGCAATATAAAAAAGGAGGTATATCAGAAATAAAAGCCCCTAGAGGAGAAAATAGCAACTGAGGTCAAGAGCATAGGTAGAAGAATTGGTCTTAAACAAGAAGAATGACACTTCCCACTGTGTGGCTCAAGGAAAGTTGCTAAGGATGAGTATGACTATATATGAAATTGTAGCAAGGTGAAGATGGCTATAACAGGATCTGGAAATTGTGTTCTCAATTTTCTCAGTGGTAAGGAATGTGAAGAGTAGTCACACACCCAGTAAGAGGCAAAATCAAGATGAACAAATACGTCAACCTGACTCCAAACCCAGAACATTTTCACTGTGATATTTCCATGGCAATGGTCTGCCTCCATTTGATATACAATTTAGATGCTTGAAAATATATTGGATTTAAATATATAAAGAATTTGAGGCAAGGTGTAAGGGGTGTGGAAAAGAATGGGCAGGGAAGAAATTCTAGGCTCCGATTATTGTTGACAGATAGTAATAAACATATTGCTTGAATGGGACAGTGAGTGGTGCTAAATTGGGAGAACAATTGGAAGAGAAAGAGAGCATGGTATCTTTCAGTATATATGTTTCAAAGCACTAATGATCTCATAAGACAAATCTGATGTGAAGCTTTGATATCAAGTTCAGACTTTTTTTTTTTTTGTAGTCTTATCCTGCCCACCTCCATGGTAATCCATTAATTTCAGTTGATACACCAAATTTCTCTTTATACTACAGCTTGTTCCATGGATGCATCAACTTGATTCTTCTTACTAAAATAATGCAATGTGATACCTCTCATTGAAATATATATTGTATTTCTTTCAAGATTCTTAGAAAGTAAGGTTTTTTTTTTTTTATTTCAGGCTTCTTAGATAAAAAGTATTTAGAAGATAGGATCTCTGTGGGAGGAAATAGCAGGCCATTAATAACAAAATCACTGTGGTATTACAGGTCTCTTCATTGATAGCTCCTACTCACTGCATTGATTTTGTCTGATTTCCTTCATATGCACAACTCTGTATGCTGTGTCATGATCCTTAATTTACACATGCAGAAACAGAGACTTGGGAGTTTAGCTAGCTTGTTCAAGGCCATAGTTTATAAATAGCAAAACTGGGATTTCAATCCTTGTCCATCTCAATTGAAATCCCAATTCATTCCACTAATCTATTCTATACTAGTATATATTCTGTTTTTTCTTCCCACAGGTTCACTGAGTTTAATAAATTTACCCCTTCAGTCCCTATTTGCAGCACACAATATTCCTTTGAAATACCAGACAGACCTCCAGTGGCCAGCAGTAAATCTCAGACCTCCAGAGTCATCAGTTGGAAGTTGTACTTTGCAGTAATCCCCCATGTGTCTGTCAGTTTGTCATACTGTGAGGGCATGCGTATTGCTGTGATGCTGGAAGCTATGCCACCAGTATTCAGATACCAGCAGGGTCACCTATGGCAGACAAGATTCAGCTGAGCTTCCAGACTAAGACAGACTAGGAAGAAAGACTCTGCAGTCTACTTCTGAAAAGAATTAGCCAGTGAAAACCTTATGAATAGCAGCGGAACATTGTCTGATATTGTGCCAGAAAATGAGCCCCTCAGGTTGGAAGGCACTCAAAAGATGACTGGGGAAGAGCTTCCTCCTCAAAGTAGAGTCAGCCTTAATGACGTCGATGGAGTCAAGCTTTCGGGACCTTCATTTACTGATGTGGCATGACTGAAAATGAGAAGAAACAGCTGCAAACATCCATTAATAATCAGAACATGGAATGTACGAAGTATGAATCTTGGAAAATTGGAAATCATCAAAAATGAAATGGAACACATAAATATCGATATCCTAGGCATTAATGAGCTGAAATGGACTGGTATTGGCCATTTTGAATCACAGAATCTATGGTCTACTATGCGAGGAATGACAACTTGAAGAGGAATTGCACTGCATTCATCATCAAAAAGAACGTTTCAAGATCTATCCTGAAGTACAACGTTGTCAGTGATAGGCTAATATCCATATGCCTACAAGGTAGACAAGTTAATACGACTATTTTTCAAATTTACGCACCAACCACTAAGGCCAAAGATGAAAAAACTGAACATTTTTACCAGCTTCTACAGTCTGAAATTGATCAAACATACAATCAGGATGTATTGATAATTATTGGTGATTGGAATGTTAAAGTTGGAAACAAAGAAGAAGGATTGGTACTTGGAATATATGGTCTTGGTGATAGAAACAATAACAATGCCGGAGATCGCGTGATAGAATTTTGCAAGACCAACGACTTCTTCATTGCAAATATCTTTTTTCACCAACATAAACAGCAACTATATACATGGACTTCACCAGACGGAATATACAGGAATCAAATCAACTATATCTGTGGAAAGATACAATGGAAAAGCTCAATATCATCAGTCAGAACAAGGCCAGGGGCTGACTGCAGAACAGACCATCAATTGCTAATATGAAAGTTCAAGTTGAAACTGAAGAAAATTAGAACAAGTCCACGAGAGCTAAAGTACGACCTTGAGTATATCCCATCTGAATTTAGAGACCATCTCAAGAATAGCTTTGATGCACTGAACACTAATGACTGAAGACCAGATGAGTTGTGGAATGACATCAAGGACATCATACATGAAGAAAGCAAGAGGTCATTTAAAAGACAGGAAAGAAAGAAAAGACCGAAATGGATGTCAGAAGAGATTCTGAAACTTGCTCTTGAACATCTAGGAGTTAAAGCAAAAGGAAGAAATGATGAAGTAAAAGAATGAGCAGAAGATTTCAAAGGGTGGCTTGAGAAGACAAAGTAAAGTATTATAATAACATGTTCAAAGAGCTGGAGATAGAAAACCAAAAGAGAAGAACATGCTCAGCATTTCTCAAGCTGAAAGAACTGAAGAAAAAATTTAAGCCTTGAGTTGCAATAGTGAAAGATTCTATGGGGAAAATATTAAATGACACAGGAAGCATCAAAAGAAGATGGAAGGAATACACAGAGTCATTATACCAAAAAGAATTGGTCAGTGTTCAATCATTTTAAGAGGTAGCATGTGATCAGAAACTGTTGGTACAGAAGGAAGAAGTCCAAGCTGCACTGAAGGTATTCACAAAAAAACAAGGTTCCAGGAATTGACAGAATATCAACTGAGATGTTTCAACAAACAGAGGGAGCACTGGAAGTGTTCACTCATCTATGCCAAGAATTTGGAAGACAGCTACCTGGCCAAAAGACTGGAAGAGATCCATATTTATGCCTATTCCCAAGAAAGGTGATCAAACCGAATGCAGAAATTATCGAATAATATCATACAAGTAAAATTTTGCTAAAGATCATTCAAAAGTGGTTGCAGCAGTATATCAACAGGGAACTGCCAGAAATTCAGGCCAGAATAAGAACAGGACGTGGAACCCGGGATATCATTGCTGATGTCAGATGGATCTTGGCTAAAAGCAGAGAATACCAGAAAGATGTTTACCTGTGATTTATTAACTATGCAAAGGCATTTGACTGTGTGGATCATAACAAATTATGGATAGCATTATGAAGAATTAGAATTCCAGAACACTTAATTGTGCTTATGAGGAACCTGTACATAGATCGAGAGGCAGTCATTCAAACAGAACAAGGGGATACTGCATGGTTTAAAGTCATGAAAGCTGTGTGTTGGGGTTGTATCCTTTCACCATACTTACTCAATCTGTATGCTGAGCAAATAATCCGAGAAGCTGGACTTTATGAAGAAGAACAGGGCATCAAGATTGGAGGAAGACTCATTAACAACCTGCATTATGCAGATGACACAACCTTGCTTGCTGAAAGTGAAAAGGACCTGAAGCACTTACTGATGAAGATCAAAGACCACAGCCTTCAGTATGGATTACACCTCAACATAAAGAAAACAAAAAACCTCACAACTGATCCAATAAGCAACAACATGATAAACAGAGAAAAGATTCAAGTTGTCAAGGATTTCATTTTACTTGAATCCACAATCAACACCCATGGGAGCAGCAGTCAAGAAATCAAAAGATGCATTGCACTAGGCAAATCTGCTGTGAAAGACCCCTTTGAAGTGTTGAAAAGCAAAGATGTCACCTTGAAGACTAAGGTGCATGTCTTAGTCATCTAGTGCTGCTCTAACGGAAATAGCATGAGTGGATGGCTTTAACAAAGATAAGTTTATTCCCTCACAGTCCAGTAAGCTGCAAGTCCAAATTCAGGGCATCAGCTCCAGGAAAAGGCTTTCTCTCTGTGTCAGCTCTGGAGAAAGTTCCTTGTGATGCATCAGTCTTTCCTTGGTCTGGGAGCATCTCAGCACAGGAACCTCAGGTCCAAAGGACGCACTCTGCTCTCAGCACTGCTTTCTTGGTAGTGTGAGGTTCCCATGTGTCTCTGCTCACCTCTCTCTTTTATATCTCAAAAGAGATTGCATTAAGACACTATCTAATCTTGTCAACCTCATTAGTATAACCTCATCACAGTGACAGAATTTACAACACATAAGGAGATCACATATAATCTCATCATAGTGATAGAGTTTACAACACATAAGGAAATCACATCAGATAACATTGCTACACACATTTTTGGGGGGACACAATTCAATCCATGACAGTGTGCCTGCCCCAAGCCACGGTATTTTCAATTGCATCATATGCATGCAAAAGATGGACGATGAATAAGGAAGACCTAAGAGGAACTGGGAAACCCTGGTGGCGTAGGGGTTAAGAGTTCAACTGCTAACCAAAAGGTCGGCAGTTCAAAACCACCAGATGCTCTTTGGAAACGCTGTGGGGCAGTTCTACTCTGACCTATAGGCTCACTGTGAGTCAGAATCGACTTGACGGCAGTGGGTTTGGTTTTTTGGTTTAAGAGGAATTGATACCTTTGAACTGTGGTGTTGGTGAAGACTATTGAATATACCATGGACTACCAAAAGAATGAACAAATCTGTCTTTGAAAAAGTATAACCAGAATGCTCCTTAGAAGCAAGGATGACGAGACTACGTCTTACATACTTTGGACATGTTGTCAGGAAGGATCATTCCCTGGAGAAGGACATCATGCTTAGTAAAGTACAGGGTCGGTGAAAAAGAGGAAGACCCTCAAGGAGATGGATTGATACAGTGGCTGCAACAATGGGCTCAAGCATAACAACGATTGTGAACATGGCACAGGACAGGCCAGTGTTTTGTTCTGTGGTACGTAGCGTCACTGTGAGTCAGAACCAACTCGATGGCACCCAACAACAAAAACAACCGTAATCATTAGTCAGTATTCCAAAAAACTTATTAGTCATTCTCCAAAAAGTAACTTCTTCCCCATAAAAGAAAGGTCTTCCATCAAGTTTTCTGAAATAAAAAATCATACTACATATTTTTAATACTGATTAGTTTTATTTAATTGGTAAAGTCCAATCAACTTTTCAACTGCTGTCTGCATGATGAAGATGCAACATAGTTTTCACTTTTACCACAGCAAAGATTTTTATATTTAGTGATTAAACTTAATATATAGAAAGGTATTTTAAAATTTGTCTATTATTTTAAAAAAAATAGTCTTGTACGTACTAAAACATTCTCATTAAGGTTGTAGCATGATTTTATGGGACCATATGTTTTACAAATGCTATACTCATATGAAATGTGCAAAATATAATAATAAATTATTACTTCAACTTTTCTTGAATATTCCATATCTTTTTCTAAATGAAGTGTTTCCTCTGTAAATCTAAACTGTCCCATTTTTTCATGTTTTCTTCATTTTCCTGCAATTTCACTTCAAGGATTGATGCAAGTGCAGCTGTGGTTTTTAAGGAGGTGTTTACACAACTTCTTGTGCAGAGTTCATCCATCATATACTATCACGTATTTCAAGAATTAAAATATAGGATGACAGTGGCAAAACACATTTGACAGCAGATGAACTCCAGAAATGCAACACATATAAGGAAAATTTGAAATCAACCAAGCCAAAATATAAATATGAGGAATACCGCTGTATGACCTTTTGCTCAAATGGGTGTAAAGATGTTTAAGATTTTAGGTCCCAGCTAGATTTAATATTGAACACAAGCTCTTCATTAAAAAGACATTAATAAATGGACTGAAATGCAAAAACGGAATTTTCTTTTCACAGTCAGCTGTTTCCAGTGATTCCTACATTGCTACAACCCATCCTCTGGTTCAAGATGATCCTTCCAAAGCACAAAACATTTCATGCTCTCTTTTTTAAAAACCTATTTTGACTGTCGTTGCTGCCCACAAAATTATGTTAAAAATGCTGTAATATGGTGGAGCCAACAAAGTGCTATAGACAGAAGCACCACGACATCCCTCCACAGGAAAGACCCAAAAAACTAAGTAAAACAGAGGCAAATGTGAATACTGGAACCCTAAGCATCAAACGAAGAGATAAAGAACTCAGCTAAGCACCAAATGGAGTAAGAAACTGATAGAGAACAGAGAGTGAGGAGAGATACAAGTGGAGGCCCCCAATCAGCTGACCCAGCACGGATACGCCAACTTGGACTCCTGTTGGAGACTGGCAGACAGGGAGTACAGGAAAGCAACTTCATGGAGCTCCCAGCAGAAGACAGAGCACCCACACCACACATCACAACCTCCCCACTACCTCCTGCCCTCCTGCACTGAGTGCTGAATGTAGCGCCTCCAAGCAGCACAGGCACAGCCTACTGGAACCTGCCCTGCCCTGACCCCCGGTCCACCCTGTCAGCCCCAGTATGTGCCTCAAACAACCATCCCAACCCTTCTCTTTCAGCTGAATCTGCCCTGCTGTACCACAGCTGAGCAACTATCCCTGCCCATTGGATAAGGAGGTGAAAAGTACGGTGCCCACAGATGAGCAAACAGCAAAGAATGCACAGCCCGCTTGCTCAGACATAACCAAATAAAACAAAAAAGCAAGACAAAATAAACAAATCTACAATCAATAAATGAAGAAAATAACTACTGAGAGTCCCAAAGACAGCGACAATATTAAAACATATTGGACAAAAAAACAGGAAACAAAGGTTCCAGTAGGTGTCCAAAATAAAACACCAGATGGCTTTCCAGTAGAAGAAAAGGAACTAGAAATACCTGATAGTGAATTCAAATCTCTAATATTCACAGCTATCGAATAGTTGAAGCAAAAAGCAGACAAAAATGAGGAACAAATAGACAAATTCATGGAAAAGACAGAAAATTCATGGAAAATATGGACCAAAAAATGGAAGAATTCTGGAAAATAATACAGGAGCAAAATTCTAAAATAAATTCACAACTAGAAATCATACAAAAACAACAATTAGAAATCCAAAAGATAAACAAGATTTCAGAAACGGACAGTGTCATAGAAGGGCTAAGGAGCAGGATTGAAGTGATGGAAAACAGGATCATCAAAATTAAAGATAAATACTTGGATACAACTCTGTTTGAGGAAAAATCAGAAAAAAGAATGAAGAAAAATGAAGAAACCCTGAGAATTATGTAGGATACAATCAAAAGCAAACATCTGCAAGTGATCAGAGTTCCAGAACAAGGGGAGAAAAGAGGAAACACAGAGACGATCACTGAAGAACTGCTGACAGAAAACTTCCCCAATATCATGAAAGATGAAAAGCTGGCCATCCAAGAAGCTCAGCAAACCCCATATAGGAAGACCCCAAAAGAAAATCACCAAGGCATATCATAATCACGCTCACTAAAACCAAAGACAAACAAAGAATCCTGCGAGCAACTCGAGAAAAACAAAAAGTCACGTACAGAGGAGAAACATTAAGACTAAGATCAGCTTATTCGGCAGAAACCATGCAGGCAAGAAGGCAATGGGATGACATATATAAAACCTAGAAATAAAAAAATTGCCAGCCAAGATAATATATCCTCATTCAAATATGATGGTGAAATTAGGACATTTCCAGATAATCAGAAATTAAGGGACTATGTAAAAAACAAACCAAACTTATAAGAATTACTAAAGGAGTTCCTTGGTTTGAGAACAAACAACAGATGACAGCTTGAATCTAGGACACAGGATCCTACCAGCCAGATACCAATCGAAGAAATCAACTCTCAAGGACTATTCAAAACCAAAAGATTTACAACAGGGAACCAGAAAGGTTCATCTGTAAATGACAATGTCAAAACAATAAAAGAGGGAATAAATGGTGTAGGTATAGAACTTTCCAATGGAGAGAATGGCAAGGCGATACCAAGTAATAATAGACTGGTTCAAACCTAGGAAGATACGGGTCAATTTCAAGGTAACCACAAAGAAAGTTAACAAACCTACTCATCAAAATAAAGATAAAAAACATAAAGTCTCAGTAAAAACAAAATCTACAAAAACAAAAGACATGCAAAAAAAAATCCACAAACAAAAGGAATTCATCACAGGAGAATAAGAGGAATAAAGAAAATGTCAGTACCACAAAAAAAAGCACTACAAAATGATAGCAATAAACTCATACCTATCAATAATTACACTGAATGTACATGGCCTAAATGCACCCATAAAGACACAGAAAGTGACAGAATGGACAAAAAAACAGGATCCATCACAATGCTGTCTATAAGAGACACACCTTAGAAACAAAGACATAAATTTATTAAAAATCAAAGGATGGAAAAACATATATCAAGCAAATACCTACAAAAAAAGAGCAGGAATGGCAATACTAATTTCAGATAAAATAGATTTTAAAACAAAATCCACCATAAAAGACAAAGAAGGGCACTATATAATGATTAAATGGATGATCCATCATGAAAATATAACCATAATAAATATCTACCACCCAATGACAGGGCTCCAAAATACATAAAACAAGCTCTAAAAGCACTGAAAAAAGAAACTGACAGTTCCACAGTAATAGTAGGGACTTCAACACACGACACCACTCTCAGTAAAGGAGAGAACATCTAGAAAGACACTCAACGAAGATACAGAAGACTTAAAGGGCACAATCAACAAACTTGACCTCATAGACATATGTAGAACATTCCATCCAACAGCTGCAAAGTACACATTCTTTTCCAGTGTACATGGAACGTTCCCCAGAACATGCCACTTTGTAGGCCACAGAGCAACCCGCAACAAAATCTGAAACATTGAGATAATACAAAGTATATTCTCTGACCACAACACCATCAAATAGAAATTAACAACAGGAAGAGCAAGAGAAAGAATCAATTACATGGAAACTGAATAACATCCTGCTTAAAAACCACTGGGTAATAGAAGAAATCAGAGATGGAATCAAAAATTTCCTAGAATCAAATGATAATGAAAACACATCATACCAAAACTTTTGGGACACAGCAAAGGCAGTGCTCAGAGGACAATTTATACCAATAGATGCACATATCAAAAAAGAAGAAAGGGATCAAATCAAAACACTACTTACACAACTCAAACAAATAGAAAGAGAACACTAAAAGCAGCCCACAGCCACCAGAAAATCAGATATAATAAGGATCAGAGTGGAAATAAATGAAATAGAGAATAGAAAAGCAATAGAAAGAATCAACAAAACCAAAAGTTGATTCTCTGAAAGGATCAACAAAATTGACAAACCTCTAGCCAAACCAACAAAAGAAAAACAGGAGAGGACATAAATAACCCAAATAAAAAATGAAATGGGGGACATTACAACAGTCCCAACTGAAATAAAAAGGATCATAACAGAGTACTACGAAAAAATACACTCCAACGAATTTGAAAACCTACCTAGAGGAAATGGACAAATTTCTAGAAACACACTACCTACACAAACTACCACAAAGTGATGTTGAAAATCTGAACAAATCCATAACAAAAGAAGAGATTGAAAAGTTAACTAAAAAAACTCCCAACAAAAAAAGCCCTGGCCCAGATGGCTTCACTGGAGAATTCTACCAAACATTCAGAGAAGAGCTTACACCAGTACTACTCAAACTATTTCAGAACATAGAAAAGGAAGCAATACTTCCAAATTCATTCTATGAAGCCAGCATAACCCTGATAAAAACCAGGCAAAGACACCCCCAAAAAAGAAAATTACAGACCAATATCTGTCATGAACATAGATGCAAAAATTCTCAACAAAATTCTAGCCAATAGAATTCCTCATCATATCAAAAAAATGATACACCACAACCAAGTAGGATTCATACCAGGTATGCAAAGATGGTTCAACATTAAAAAATCAATCAATGTAATCAACCACATAATTAAAAGAATCACGTGATCATCTCAATTGACACTGAAAAGGCATTCAACAAAGTCCAACACCCATTCTTGATAAAAACTCTCAGGAAAATAGGTATAGAAGGGAAATTTCTCAACATAATAAAGGACATCTATCAAAACCAACAGCCAACATCATTCTTAATGGAGAGAGGCTGAAAACATTCCCACAGGAGCAAGACAAGGATGCCCTTTATCACCACTGCTATTTAACATTGTGCTGGGAGTGCTAGCTAGAGCAATAAAGCAAGAAAAAGAAATAAAGGGCATCCAAATTGATAATGGCGAAGTTACACTGTCCCTATTTGTGGATGATATGATACCATACATAGAAAACCCAAAAGACTCCACAAGAAAACTACTGGAACTAATAGAGAGATTCAGCAGGCTAGCAGGATACAAGATAAACATACAAAAACCAGTTGGATTCTTATACACGAATAAAGAAAACAATGAAAAAGAAATCAAGAAAACAATACTGTTTATAACAGTCCCTAAAAAATAAAACACTTAGGAATAAATCTAACCAGGGATGTAAAAGACTATACAAAGAAAACTACAAAACACTACTGCAAGAAATCAAAAGAGATCTACATAAATTGAAAAATATACCACTCTCATGGATAGGTAGACTAAAAATTGTGAAAATGACAATTGTATCCAAAGCTATTTACAAATACAATGCAGTCTCGATCCAAACACCAACAACATTCTTTCAAGAGATGGAAAAACTAACCACTAACTTTATATGGAAAGGGAAGAAGCCCCGGATAAGTCAAAAAGCACCACTGAAGAAGAATAAAGTAGGAGGACTCACACTACCTGACCTCAGAACCTACTATCCAGCTACTGTAGTCAAAACAGCCTGGTATTGGTACAATGATAGATCCATTGATCAATGGAACAGAATTGAGAACCCAGATGTAAATCCATCCACCTATGGTCACCTGATCTTTGACAGGGGTCAAAGTCCATCAAATGGGGAAGAGACAGTCTTTTTAACAAATGGTGCTGGCAAAACTGGATATCCATCTGCAAAAAAAATGAAACAGGATCCATACCTCACACCATGTACAAAAACTAATTCAAAAAGGATCAAAGACCTAAATATAAAGCCAAAAACTATAAAAATCATAGAAGAAAAAATAGGATCAACATTAAAGGCCCTAATACACAGCATTAACAGGATAAAAACCATAAACAACAACACACAAATTCAAGAAGATAATCTAGATAACTGGGATCTTCTAAAATTTAAACACTTATGCTCATCAAAAGACTTCACCAAAAGAGTAAAAAAAGAACCTACTGACTGGGGAAAATATTTTGGCTACTACAAATATGACAAAGATCTAATCTCTAAAATCTACAGGAAAATCCAACACTCTACAACAAAAAGACAACTAATCCAATTAAAAAACGAGCAAAGGAAATGAACAGACACTTCACCAAAGAAGACATTGAAGCTGCTAGCAGACACATGAGGAAATGCTCGTAATCACTAGCCGTTAGAAAAATGTAAACCAAAACCACAATGAGATACCATCTCACCACGGCATTACTGGCACGAATCAAAAAAACAGAAAATAACAAATGTTGGAGAGGCTGTGGGGAGATTGGCACTCTTATGCACTGCTAGTGGGAATGCAATATGATACAACCATTTTGGAAAATGATATGGTGCTTCCTTAGAAAGCTAGAAATAGAAACACCATATGATCTAGCAATCTCACTCCTAGGAATATGTCCTAGAGAAATAAGATTTGTCACTCGAATAAACATATGCACACCATGTTCATTGCAGCATTGGTCACAATAGCAAAAAAGATGGAAACAACCTAGATGCCCATCAACAGATACATGGATAAACAAACTATGGTACATACACACGATGGAGTATTACACAATGATAAAGAACAATGATGAATCTGTGAAGCATCTCACAACATGGATGAAACTGGAGGACATTATGCTGAGTGAAATAAGTCAATCAAAAAAGGACAAATATTGTATGAGACCACTAATATAAAAACTCACGAAAAGGTTTACACACAAAAAGTAACAATCTTTGATGGTTATGAGGGAGGACAGAGTTGTGGGTGGAAAAACACTAAATAGACAATAGATAAGTAGTAGCTTTGGTGAAGGGTACGAAAGTACAAAATACTGGGGAAGCCAGCATAACTTGCACAAAGCAAGGCTATAGAAGTTGCATAGACACATCCAAACTCCCTGAGGGACTGAATTGCTGGGCTGAGGGTATGGGGACCATGGTCTCAGGGAACATCTAGCTCAATTGGCATAACATAATTTATAAACAAAATGTTCTGTATTCTTCTTTGGTTAGTAATGTCTGGCGTCTTAAAACCCTGTGAGCACTCAGTAATGAAGTCACTCCTGAGGTTCACCCTTCAGTCAAAGATTAGACAGCCACATAAAACAAAACGAGACTAATGGGGCACAAGAGCCCAGGGGCAAGGACTAGAAGGCAGGTGGGGACAGGAAAGCTGGTAATAGGGAACCCAAGGTCGAGAAGGGAGAGTGATGACATGTCATGGGGTTGTTAACAAATGTCACAAAACAGTACGTGTACTGTTTAATCAGAAACTATTTGTTCTGTAAACCTTCATCTAAAGTACGATGAAAAAAAAAAAGACAGAAAAATTAAATTTCTGAAAAAAAAAAACCTGTGAGCAGCCATCTAAGATACTCCACTTGTCTCACCCCTTCAAGAGCAAGGGAGAAAGAAGAAAACTAATGATGCAAGGGAAAGATTAGTCCAGAGGACTAATGGACCACAATTACCACAGCCTCCACGAGACTGAGTCCAGTACAACTAGATGATGCCTGGCTACCACCACTGACTGCTCTGACAGGGATCACAATAGAGGGCCTCAGACAGAGCTGGAGAAAAATGTAAAACAAAATTTTAACTCACAAAAAAAGACCAGACTTACTGGCCTGACAGACTGGAGAAACTCCAAGAGTATGGCCCCTGGACACCCTTTTAGTTCAGTAATGAAGTCACTCCTGAGGTTCACACCTCATCCAAAGATTAGACAGGTCCATAAAACAAAAAGAGACTAAAGGCGCACACCAGCCCAGGGGCAAGGATGAAAAGGCTGGAGGGGACAGGAAAGCTGGTAATAGGGAACCCAAGATGGGAGAGTGTTGACATGTCATGGGGTTGTTAACCAATGTCATAAAACAATATGTGTACTAACTGTTTAATGAGAAATTAGTTTGTTCTATAAACCTTCATCTAAAGTACAATCAAAAGAAAAAGAAAATGACTTTACTTGCATTCAAAGCTGTTCATATCCCAGCATGAATTGTTATTTCAGCCTTATCACCTGTCTTTTCCCTCTGATGAAACCACTATTGTATTTACCATACCCTTAACATTGCATCTACAACCACACTCTGTACATACTGTGTATGAAAAAAATGTAAAGCCTCCCCCCCGCAAAAAAAAAAAATTAAGAGAAATGCTTATCACTGCCTTCAGTGCTTATCTACCTATTGGTTATGCTTCAAATCCCATCTTACATACCACCTCGGTCTGAAGGCATTCTATTTAGTCCACGCCTAGCTATTTACTCCCTCCTCTGTACTAGAGTCACACTCTCATCAAATCTCTACTGTAATACATTATGCCTTGCATGAAAATTTTTGGCCACATATCTGTGTTCCTCATTGGACTATGAGCTCTATGAAAATACAGAACATGCCTTGTTCTTCTCCAGATCCCTATAACTCAAAAAAGTACTAGTTTTTCATTCCACATTTGAAAATTTTGTACTTTTTAGAATTCAAAATTCTTTTGGATTTTAGAAAAATAATATGACATACATGATATATAATAGGTAAGAGCCCAAGCAGCTATCTAGGACTGCACCCTGTAATCACTGTAGTAATATTGGTGGAGGGAAGCATAAGGTAGTAATCATTAGCGCAATTTACCAAATGCTTTCAGTTCTCCATCTTACCAGGATCACAGTAAGAGTATACTTACTTTGTTTGGGAGGAGCCATACGACTAGTTAAGATTTTGAATGGAAGTGATGTGTATCACTTTTTTTTTTTTATTGTTGTAGATTAAGTGAAAGATTACAATTCAAGTTAGTCTCTCATAAAAAAATTTATACATATATTGTTATGTGACCCTAATTGCTCTCCTGTCTTAGTCATCTAGTGCTGCCATAACAGAAATACCACAAGTGGATGGTTTTAACGAAGAGAAATTTATTTCCTTACAGTAAAGTAGACAAAAAGTCCAAATTCAAGGTGTCAGCTCCAGAGGAAGTCTTTCTCTCTCTCAGTCTTCTCTTCAGTGTTCCCCCAGACCAGGAGCTTCTCTGAGCAGGGTCCCCAGTCCAAAGACGCACTGTGCTCCCAGCACTGCTTTCTTGATGGTATGAGGTCCCCCTGTCTCTCTGCTCACTTCTGTCTTTTATATCTCAAGAGACTGCCTCAGGACACAATCCAGTCTTGTAGATCTAGTCTTGCCTTACTAACACAACTGCCACCCATTCTCCCTCATCAACATCATAGAGGCAGGTTTACAACATGCAGGAAAATCACACAGTACCAGGAATCATGGCCTAGAAAAATTGATACACACATTTTTTGGGGGACACAATTCAAACTATGACATCTCCCTATGCTGTGACAGCACACTTCTCCTTTCCACCCCTGATTTCCTGTGTCCATTCAACCAGCTCCTAACCCTATCTGCCTTCTCACCGCTGGACAGAAGCTGCCCATTTAGTCTCATGTATCTACTTGAGCTAAGAAACACGCTCTTCACGGGTATCATTTTATGTCCCATAGTCCAGTCTAATATTTGTCTGAAGAGTTGGCCTAGGGAATGGTTTTAGTTCTGGGTTGACAGAGAGTCCAGGGCACATGCTTTCTGGGGTTCCTCCAGTGTCAATCAGACCATTAAGTCTGGTCTTTTTACTAGAATTTGAGTTCTGCACCCCACCCTTCCCCTGCTCTATCAGGGACTGTCTATTGCGTTCCATGTCAGGGCGGTCATTGGTGGTAGCCAGGCACCATCCAGTTCTTCTGGTCTCAGGCTGATGAAGTCTCTGGTCTATGTGGCCCTTTCTGTCTCTTGGGCTAATACTTTCCTTGTGTCTTTGGTGTTCTTCATTCTCTTTTACTCCAGGTGGTTGGGACCTATCGATCCATCTTAGATGGCCACTTGCTAGCTTTTAAGACCCCAGATACCACTCACCAAAGGAGGATCCAGAAATTTTTCTTAATAAACTTAGTTATGCCAATTGACCTAGATGTCCCCTGAATGCATGGTCCACGGACCCCCACCCCTGTTACTCTGTCCCTTGAAGTGTTTGATTGTACTCAGGAAACTTCTTAGCTTTGGTTTAGTCCCATTGTGCTGACTTCCCTCATCGTGTGTGCTGTCCTTCCCTTCATCTAAGATAATTCTTGTCTACTATCTAGTGAATAACCCTTTCCCTCCCTCCCCACCCTCGTAACCATCAAAAACTGTTTTCTTCTGTGTTTAAACCTTTTCTTGAGTTCCTATAATAGTGGTCTTATACGATTTTTGTCCTTCCGTGACTGAGTAAATTCACTCAGCATAATGCTCTCCAGATTCCTCCATGCTATAAGATGTTTCACGGATGCATCGTTGTTCTTTATCGTTGTGTAGTATTCCATTGTGTGAAAGTAGCATAATTTGTTTATCCATTCATCCATTGATGGGCACCTAGGTTGTTTCCATCTTTTTGCTATTGTGAACAGTGCTGCAATGAACCTGGGAGTGCATATATTTATTCGTGTGACAGCTTTTATTTCTCTAGGATATACTCCAAGGAGCAGGATTGCTGGATCATATGATGCTTCTATTTCTAGCTTTTTAAGGAAGTGCAAATCGATTTCCAAAGTGGTTGTACCATTTTACATTCCCATCAACAGTGTATAAGAGTTCCAGTCTCTCCACAACCTCTCAAGCACTTATTATTTTGTGTTTTTTTGGATTACTGCTAGCCTTGTTGGGGTGAGATGGTATCTCATTGTAGTTTTGATTTTCATTTCTCTAATGGCTAATGATCGTGAGCATTTCTTCATGTGTCTGTTAGCCGCCTGAATATCTTCTTCTTTGGTGAAGTGCCAGTTCGTATCCTTTGCCCATTTTTTAATTGAGTTATTTGTCTTTTTGTTGTGGAGGTTTTGCAGTATCTTGTAGATTTTAGAGATTAAATGCTGATCGGATTTGTCATAGCCAAAAAGTTTTTCCCAGGCTGTAGGTTGTCTTTTGACTCTTTTCGTGAAGTCTTTTGATGAGCGTGTTTGATTTTTAGGAGCTCCCAGTTATCTAGTCTCTCTTCCGGTGCTTGTGTATTGTTACTTATGGTTCATATTCTGTTTATGCCATTTATTAGGGCTCCTAGCATTGTCCCTATTTTTTCTTCCATGATCTTTATCGTTTTCGATTTTATATTTAGGTCTTTGATCCATTTTGAGTTAGTTTTTGTGCACAGTGTGAGGTATGGGTCTTGTTTCAGTATTTTGCAGATGGATATCCAGCTATGCCAGCACCATTTGTGAGAGAGACTGTCTTTTCCCCAATTAATGGACTTTGAGCCTTTGTCAAATATCAGCTGCTCATAGGTGGATGAATTTACGTCTGGATTCTCAATTCTGTTCCATTGGTCTATGTGTATGTTGTACCAGTACCAGGCTGTTTTGACTACCATGGTAGTATAATAGTTTCTAA
>NW_004444174.1:2266756-2300746 GCF_000243295.1 Trichechus manatus latirostris
TTTATTTCTTTTTCTAGCCTAATTGCTTTGGCTGTGACCTCCAGCACAATGTTGAATAAGAGTGGTGATAACAGGCATCCTTGTCTGGTTCCCATTCTTGAGGGGTATGAATTCAAACTCTCTGCATTTAGGATGATGTTGGCTGTTGGCTTTGTATAAATTGTCCTTGATTTTATTGAGGAATTTCCCTTCTATTCCTATTTTGTTGAGAGTTTTTATCATGAATTGGTGCTGGACTTTGTCAAGTGCCTTTTCTGCATCATTTGATAAGATCATGTGGTTCTTGTCTTTTGTTTTATTAATGTGGTGGATTACATTGATTGCTTTTTAGTGTTGAACAATCCCTGCATACCTGGTATAAATTCCACTTGATCATGGTGAATTATTTTGATGTGTATCACTTTTAATCTCAAATTCTAATAGTGCAAGATCCTACAGAGCTCTCTCTATCTTTCTGCATGATAGCCAGCAGCATCTGAGATGATGGATGTCTTATCACCTCTGTCCTTGAGTCATTATGCCAATCCATAGTGAATATGTTATTTTAACCTACTAGATTTGGGAATGTTTGTTACTACAGCATAATGTAGCTCATTCTGACTGATATACATATAAGCATTCACACTAAGTGAACAAGTAAAGACTATAGTTATCACATCATTTCAGGTCACATTTTATAATCTAATAACTTACGGCCATATCAGGTTTTTCTACAAATAAGTAATTTAAAAATTTTTCAATTTTCAGAGTTTTTGTATTTTGTAATCATGAAACAGACACTGTGAGCCAGTATCTATCAAACTTACAGCAGGCAATACTGCAGGAAACAATAGGCATTAATTTTTTTTTCCAAAGAAGGAAGTAAAAAAAACATCTCTGAACACAAGGACATGAACTTTTTAATATATTTAGCTGATTGTATTTATAAAAACTACTTACTTAAATAGTAAGAAAGAAAATAGTATCTCTCCACTAATATTCATTTCTGGTTTTGTTTTTATGCAGATCACCACTGTAAAATAATGCAAAGAAAAAAATTAGATATATGTTTGACTGCAGAAATGTCATTTACATGAGAAAAATTCTCTACAATCCTATCCTGATTTCCGTAAATATAAGTAAGGTAAGGACAAAATCTTTGCACTCTGTATGCAATTATGTCAGTTAAATTTATTGAGAACCTCTGTGTGTAGGCACTACTTTAGACAGTTTACATACTAATGTATGGGAGCATTAAAATTTCTCTATGGGGTATTATTTCTAGGATAATTTATACTATTAGGCAAAGGAATGGAAGCAAAGTGGAAAGTAACTTGTTTAAGATCACAGAATTAGTAAGTGGGTCACATCTAGGCAGTCCGACTTCAGAACCTGTGCTCTTAACTACTATAAGAATTATGCAGCAGCTCTAGATCTAAAGAAAGAAAAAATGCCCATTAGACTGCTTTCATTAAATTTATCCTGAGTCTTATTTTTCTCACTTTTACTAATTTTCAGTCTTCATTGAAATTATCTTCAAGTTCTTTAACCCTAAGTGGTAGATTCTAAATTCTATAAAATAATCAGCAAGAAAGGAAAATTACATTATGATACACTAGTATATTGGTATTGCTTTTAAAACTAACGTTTCTATATTGCTGATCCATATTTTGTTCTGCAGTCATTAAATGCAAGGTATATATTTTCAGAAAACAACACTGATGTCCATTTCCAAATGTCTCTCTAAATATATCCATTACTATTGAATGCATAATGATAAAAATATACCAAACCCATGCCCAAGCGCATTGCCATTGAGTTGATTCTGAGTCTTAGTGACCCTATACAACCGAGTTGAATTGCCCCAATGGGTTTCCAAAGCTGTAATCTTTACAGAAGCATCCTGATACATCTTTCTCCTGCTGAGCGGCTAGTGGGTTCGAATTGAGAACCTTTTGGTTAGCAGCCAAGTGCTTTAACCACTGCCCACCAGCTACCATTTATTGAACACATAATATCTGCCAGATGTAATAGTAGGCATTTTGTATTTATTACATCACCTAACTCTGTACAACAACCTTTCATGTTGTTCATTCTTAATTTTATTTTACAGATGAGGAGACAGATTCAGTACAGATTTTATGGCTTACTCAAAGCAGAACTGGGATTGCAAACAAGATGAGCCCAGCTTCTAAGTCTGTGCTCTTTTCTCTGTGGGACGTCAGACATTTGAATGGCTATTACACAGGTAAATAAACTAGAAAGCATTCTATATAAAGGATTTTTGGGTCTTCTTTTTTTTTTTAGTATCTTGAGAGATATACCATAATGATTGATATTAGAAAGTACATTAAAAATTATTTGTTTAAAAGGTGGTATGTGTTTTAAAATGAATGAATAACTGATTGAATTAATGAATCTTCTCTTGCTAATCAGCTAAATGAAGTCAGTTTACATGGCATGGTAGTAATTTTTCACATTAACCAGGATATTGTGGTTTGGTTTGGTTTCTTTAGAAGTTTATTTTCTGTAATTTAAATTGACAGGGAAACATCTCAAAGAGGTATAATCATTTCTTCAGCTGCAAACCAGGTACTTTTCATTTCAAAATTTTGTTCATGTCAGTATTCCTTGTCTAAGGAAATATGATCTCCTTAGCTCTTTTTGAGGAGAGTATATTGTAATATGTGTTCTCTGAAATGGGTAGTGCCCTGTAGCCCATCAGCATCAACAAACCCCAGTGCATATGGCATTTAAAAGCTTTGATGAGCTTCAGTTTAAAAGGCACATATAATTTTTTTAATTGTACATAAAATTCAAATACAAAGATAGTTTAGTAGAGAATATGATAATGCTTAAACTAAGAAATCTAAGAAATCAGAGCTATTTCTAACGAATTTTGGTGGTTGTTTATTACCAGATACTGCCTAGTTTTCTTTAGAAATAACTCCTGCCAACCAACCAACTTCAGAAAAACTCATGTCTGAGATAGAACACCAGAAGCAGCATAAATCCCCTAAAAGAGCAATAAAATAGCTTTCCAAAGAAACCAAACCCAGATTCCATACCATAATTCAGGCAGCACGGCCCATCATAAACAAAAATTCATTATGCCTGCTGTGTGGAAAAATGTTAAGCAAGAAGAAATAAACAGAGAATGTTTTAACAAATCATATTAGCCAAATGAAAAAGAGAGGATAAAGCCACAGTTCTGAATGAGTCTGCCAATAAAGCTTAAAACCAAGCCAAAATTTGGAAGAAATCTAAACATAGCCAGACCAAGTCTGAGTCTTCCTAGGATATTATATTCTGGGTTTTTCCTTTCAACTATTTCCTTTAGGTTTAAGGGGAAACCTTGACCAGATCTAGAGATGTGATATTAAATGCACACAGACTGTATCCAAACCTAAATTGAGGATGCAATCGAGTAAAATTGAGAGACATGAAACAGAACATCATTCCCCCACAAGAATTATAAAATACATCAGAAGAGGATGGAAATGTTTGTAGTTCTAGAATGTTGCCTAAAAAAAAAAGGTCTACGAATGGCCATTTATAATCCAGTTCTTCATTTATGAGCGAAGCCATGAGAGGATGTAGTACGTATATTCCTGAGCAGTTTAGCAGCATGTTGAACTTTGTTATGTATATGTAATAAAGCATCCTAGCCTGTGTAGTTGGATACAATCTAAATACTTTTTCATTTGACATACTACACACCACGACAACTAGCTGTCTGAAAAAATCCAAGGAAAAATGTAAATCCTTACCATAAAATAAAGTCTGTAGAATGAGGCGATCTTTCAGTTCCTTTCTACACTGGTACTTTTGGAAGATACTCTCTGGCTAATGAAATAACCAGATATAAAATAACTTTAGCCGTGTAGGGGTGAGAAGTATTCTTCGTGTGCTGGTGGGAGTCCCATAACTGATTTTGGAGAGGGAGAAAGAATAAAAGCAAAGTAAGAAGGAAAGATAATAAGAGAGAAAGGGGAGGGAGACACCTTACAGAAGCCAACAGAATCTGCCTACATCTCTGCTGGAGGGGATTATGCAGTTAGGCACATACTTCTTTCTTGTGGAATGTCTCAAATGTGCTCAGGGGCAACTCAGGCTGCAAAGTTAGTAAGATCTTAATCACCATTTATAAAATTCTTTACTACTGAGGGAAAAAAGGTGTACTAAATTTCAATCAACCAAATTATGAAACCGTTTTGAGAACACAATGCCTTTGAAGGTTGTAAAGTGCTTATATATAGAGGAAAGCCCTGAACTATATTCTATCAATGTACCAACAATGACAATGAAAGATATCACACTATATTCACATCTGGAACATCTAAAAGGAACAAAGTGGACTACTCGTCTGAAATTGACGATTGATTAGATGGTCACATTAGCAGTATCACTTTCTTTTGCATTGTGATTTTTTTCTTTTTTAATCTTCTAAGTACTGAATTTTCTATTCATGGATACATTTCTGAACTAGGTGTGTGCTTTCAAACAATCATGGTTCTTCCCATTCTTCATACCTACATAAACTCAACTGATCTCAAACAGGGGAAAAGAAGACAGAGAAAATCAAAGAAAAATGTGGGTCATATCTGGGTCTGCATGCCTGCCTTATCATTTGGTATCCTAAGCCAACTCTCTCTCCAACGGTCGCTTCCCCTTCTGGCTTTTTCCTTCTATAATCTGTCCCTCATCCATTGTATCTAATCTTTTTTATCCAGTCCTCCTCCTTGAAAGAAAAAAAGGGATGCAGGTGTATGAGAGACTGTAGAAGGCAGAGACCTAATGAGGATAATAAGGGAGGGACAGAAGGTACTTCTGAGAATCAAAGTGATTAAGCATTAGAATGATACACATGTGTCATTCATGCAGATAAAAAATATATATGTTGATGCATATTCATAATGGCTTTAATCCTAAATTTGGGAAAAAATTATCTGGACAATTTTTAAAGGAGACAAATTAAGAAAAATTTCCCAAGACTTATTTTTAGTGAATACATAGTTTCATTCTCTTCTTCAGTGACCTGTTCTTATAAAAATACTAAAAAGTTGAAATAATTATTTGAGTTGCCCCTCCCTGATCTGCCCCTACAATGAAATGAGTGTATGTCTGTGTGTCTGTGAGAGAGACAGAAGAAACAGTGAGTCTACAGTCAACAATTAGAAAAGCTGATAAATGGTTAACCCATAAATATTACAAAGCGTGGTTTGTATAGGATTTTTTTTTCTTGTAATTAAATCCAGCCCTAAACTTATTCTAACACATAAGTTTTGAAGATTATTCAATTCAGTCAAAAAACTAGTTAGCAACCCTGTTTATTACCTGGTTATTATCAAAGATCTACTTATTTACCTGAGCTTTTTTAAAATCAGTTTTTGTTTCAAAACAAGCTAAAAGAAATACATTCACTAATATGAAGTTAAGCCTAATATTTCCTTCCCAGGTCTTAAAATAAAAATCCCAGAAACAAATATGTGATTATGTATTTTCATGACATCTACTATTTTGAATCATTTAAATGCTATCAGAATAAAAATTATAGCAATGAATCTGTTTCAGGCTAATGGCTAAATATTCCAGATTGAATAGACATACTTTCTTCTATGTACTGGCCAACAAGAGCTTTCATTATACTATATTCAGGGTTGACAACTTCTAGCTAATTTACTGAAATTGAAATGTCTATATTTATATTATCAATAAATCATTTATGCTTCTGTAGGCACAAGGACAAATATTTTGTTGTTTTATTATATATAAATATATACATTTAGGACACACATTTAGGAATCACAACTTTAACTTATAAAGATGACACTAGAGATGTAAGTGATGTTTTTCTTAAGCAAATAAAACATGGAGTTACTGACAAGAGGAAAAGGCTTGTTCAGAATTAATTCTTTAAGAATTAAGAAGAAAGAGGAGAATCACTTCTTGAATAGGCTATTTTACTAGAGAACTTAAATTATTTTGAACTTTTATTTATCCTATTTAGGAGAAAATGTTTGGGTTTTTTGCTTTGCAAATCATATACAAGGTAATTTTTTACATGTTACATGAAATCAGATTAGTGGAAGATTAATAATCGCACTGAATACCTGTTTTCTATGACATAAACAAAAAAATGATTTGGCTATTTATTCAGTTAAGTTACTCAGGCAAATTGTACAGTCTGTCCTAAGAATAAAAACCTGGGTTGCTCAAATTAATCAAACAATTATCCCAATTTGATACCTCACTCTACTTTAGACAGTAAAAAAAATTATGATTTTTAGACTTCACTAACAATGGAAAAATCTCCTCGTATTTTGCCTTCTGGGGAATGTACGTACACTTGTAAGATGAAACTAACTCTTGTATTATCTATGTAATTTTTAGCATGATTATTATCATTCTAATTTTTAATCATTTGTATATTTACAACATAAAATATGCGTGCTTACAAAATTAGAAAATATCCATAAGCAAAAATAACTTTGAATCACCAGATGATGTAGATGTAGATAGATAGAGAATGTGATATAAAGATGTAGATGTAGTTGGTCACGTATTCCAGTGTTCATGCAGTCACCTAAGAGCCACAAACACACTCCCCAACAAATGCATTCATTCACATACATACTTCTCTCCTCTTTTTCTCTTATTTCTTCTTGTTCTCCAAATGTGTATATGAGATATACAGAGAAGCAGATACATAATGCATAAATCTTTTGGTAGATAGTTTTTATTTGTCAAAGTACTATATAGCTCTTAGGTGGATTTCGTAAATTTTAGAAGTTTTAAAGTGGAAGTTTATAAACACCTAAGGAGGATTTGCATCATTTCTTTATATCTAATCTGTAGGTATATTATGTAAACATTCATATACATACCCATCCATAGAGTATATGTTACCAATTAAAAGTTACGTAAACTTAAATCTAAGTAAAAGCTTCAAAGCATATCAGTCAGTATGAAAAACTTACATTGTCTTTAATTCAATTTAAAAAAATACTAAAAAAATCTATAAATAGGCACAAGAATTCTACTATATTTATTTTTTTCATGTAGATCTATAAAGTCAGGATGAGGAATACGCAAGGGTGAACTATTCCCAATTTTTGGTAAGTCTGATCTAATCTAAGAACTAACAGTATAGTGATTATTGTTCTTTCAAATCAAGTATCATATTTGTTTCTGCCATTTGTTTAGAATCATTTTTTGTTTAGGGCTAACTCAAAATTTTACTTTTGAAAACTAGAATACGAGATTCCATACATTTATAGACTATGTACCAAGTCACCTACTAAAAAAAAAGGATTGCATGAAAGATATTTTAAAAAAAAAACTTTCTGAGAAATGTATACTAGAGGAAACACATGGATTTAACACTAATTGTTGTTGTTAGGTGACATCAAATCAGTTCGATTCATACATGCACCAAAAAAAAAAAAAAATACTACCCAGTCTTGTGCTATCCTCACAATCATTGCTATGTTTGAGCCCATTCTTGCAGCCACTGTGTCAACTCATTTCACTGAAGGTCTTCCTCTTCTTAGCTGACCCTCTACTTTACCAAGCATAATGTCCTTCTCCAGGGACTAGTCCCTCCTAATAACAAGTCCAAAGTATGTGAGACTTAGTCTCACCATCCTTGCTTCTAAGGAGCATTCTGGCTGTACTTCTTCCAAGACAGATTTGTTCATTCTTCCTGAAGTCCATAGTATATTCAATATTCTTTGTCAGTACCATAATTTAAATGCATCCATGCTTCTTCGGTCTTCCTTATTCATCGTCCAGCTTTCATTTGCATATGAGCTGATTGAAAATACCATGGCTTGGGCTAGGTGCACCTTAGTCCTCAAGATGACATCTTTGCTCTTTCACACTTTAAAGAGGCCTTCAGCAGCAGACCAACACAATATCTCATTTTGTTTCTTGACTGCTGCTTCCAAGGGCATTGATCATGGATCCAAGTAAAATGAAATGATGGGCTACTTCAATACTTTTTCCGTTTATCATGATATTGCTTATTGGTCCAGTTGTTGAGGAATTTTCTTTTCTTTATGTTGAGGTGTAACTCATACTGAAGACTGCAGTTTTTTATCTTCATCAGTAAGTGCTTCAAGTCCTCTTCACTTTCAGCAAGCAAGGCTGTCACCTGCATATCTCAGGTTGTTAATGACTCTTCCTCCGATTCTGATGCTGCATTCTTCTTCATATAGTCCAGTTTCTTGGAATATTTGCTCAGCATACAGATTGAATAAGTATGGTGAAAAGATACAATCCTGAGGCAAACCTTTCCTGATTTTAAATCATCCAGTATTCCTTTGTTCTCTTTGAATAACTGCCTCTTGGTCTATGTACAGGTTCTACACAACCACAATTAAGTGTTCTGGAAGTCCCATTCTTCATAATTTTATCTATAATTTGTTATGATCCACACAGTCAAATGCTTTTGCATGGTCAGTAAAACACAGGTAAACATCCTTCTGGTATTTTCTGTTTTCAGCCAAGAACATCTGACATCAGCGGTGATATCCCTCATTCTACACCCTCTTCTGAATCTGGCTTGAATTTCTGGCAATTGCCTGTGCATGTACTACTGCAACCACTTTTGAATTTTGTTCAGCAAAGTTTTACTTGTGTGTGATATTAATGATATTGTTTGATAATTTCCACATTCTGTTGGATCACCTTTCTTTGGAATAGGTACAAATATGTATATCTTCCAGTTGTTTGGCCAGGTAGCTGTCTTCCAAATTCCTTGGCATAGACAAGTAAGTGCTTCCAGTGTTGGAGCTGTCTGTTGAAACATCTGAATAGGTGTTCTGTCAATTTTTCACCAAGGCCTTCAGTGCAGCTTGAACTTCTTCCTTCAGTACCATTGGTTTTCATCATATGCTACCACCTGAAATGGTTGAATGTTGACCAGATCTTTTGGATACAGTGAATTTGTGTATTCCTTCCATCTTCTTTTGATGCTTCCTGCGTCTTTCAATATTTTGGCCATAAAATCCTTCAATATCGCAACTCGAGGTTTGAATTTTTTCTTTAGTTCTTTCAGCTTGAGAAATGGTGAGCATGTTCTTCCCTTTGGTTTTCCAACTCCAGGTCATTGAACATTTCATGATAATATTATTATATAATATAACACCATTCCTCTTCAATTTGTCTTTCCTGGCATAGTAGACCATGATCGTCTGATTCAAAATGACCAACATCATTGCATTTCAGCTCACTAATACCTAGGATATTGATGTTTATGTGCTCCATTTCATTTTTGACTACTTCCAATTTTCCCTGATTCACATTTCATACATTCCATGTTCTGATTACTGATGGCTATTTGTAGCTGTTTCTTCTCATTTTGAGGAATGCAACATCACCACCTGAAGGTTCTGAAAGCTCTACTCTGTCCATATCATTAAGGTCAACTCTAATTTGAAGAGGCAGCTCTTCCCCAGTCATATTTTGTATGCCTTCCAACCTGAGTGGCTCATCTTCTGGCACTATATGCGACAATGTTCTGCTATTATTCATAAGGTTTTCACTGCCAATTTTTTCAGAAGTAGATTACCGTGTCCTTCTTCTTAGTCTGTCAGTCTGGAAGTTCTGCTGAAATCTGTCCACCATGGGTAAGCCTGCTAGTATTTGAAATACCGATGGCATAGCTTCCAGTATCATAGCAACAAGGAAGCCACCACAGTACAACAAACTGACAGACAAGTGGTGGTTCCCAGTAACTTCTATACAAAAAGTAATGGAGGTATGATCAAAGCGTAGTGGAAGTATTCAGAAAAGAGTGAAGAGTTAACTGGGTGGTTGAAAAGCTGGAGACTTCACAGATATCTTTCTTAAGAAACAGTAGCAGTAAACAGAAAACAACAAATGCTGGCAAGGTTGTGGGTAGATTGTAACTCTGGTGGAATTGTAAAATGTTACAACCACTATGCAAAACAGTACGGTGCTTCCTCAAAAAGCTAGAAATAGAAATACCATATGATCTAGCAATCCTACTCCTATGTATATGTCATGGATTGAATTGTGTCACCCCAAAATATCTGCCAACCTGGTTAGGTCATGATTCCCAGTATTGTATGATTGTCTACCATTTTATCATCTGATGTGATTTTCCTATGTGTTGTAAATGTTATCACTGTGATGTAATAAGATGGATTAAAGACAGTTATATTGATGAGGTCTACAAGATTAGATAATGTCTTAAGCCAATCTCTTTTGAGACATAAAAGAGAGAAGCGAGCAGAGAGACAGGGGACCTCATGCACCAAGAAAGCAGCACTGGGAGCAGAGCACTTCCTTTGGACTTAATGTTCCTGGGCTGAGATGCTCCCAGACCAAGGAAAGACTGATGACAAGGACCTTCCTTCAGAGCCGAGAGAGAGAAAGCCTTCTCCTGGAGCTGACACCCTGAATTTGTACTTGCAGCCTACTGAACTGTGAGAGAATAAACTTCTCTCTGTTAAAGCCATCCACTTGTGTATTTCTATTATAACAGCACTAGATGACTAAGACAGTATATATTCTAGAAATGTAAAAGCAGTGACATGAATAGACATATGCACACCCAAGTTCATTGCAGCACTATTCACAATAGAAAAAAGAAAAGACAGAAACAATTTAAGTGTCTGTGAACAGATGGATGGATAAACAAAATGTGGTACATACATACTGTGTTAGTTACCTAAAGCTGCTATAACAGAAATACCACAAGTGGATTGCTTTGAGAAACAGAAGTAGTTTATTCTCTCACAGTCCAGTAGGTTAGAAGTCCCAATTCAGGGTGTCAGCTCCAGGGAAAGGCTGTCTCTCTCTGTTGGCTCTGGGGAAATGTACTTGTCATCAATCTTCCCCTGGTCAAGGAGCCTCTCAGCTCAGGGACCGTGGTCCAAAGGACACTGTATTCTCCTGGCTCTTGTTTCTTGGTGGTATGAGGTCCTGATGTTTCTCTGCTCACTTCTCTCTTCTGTATCTCAAAAGAGATTGGCTTAAGACACAATCTAATCTTGTCGATTGAGTTTTGCCTCATTAACATTACTGCCACTAATCCCATCTCATTAACATCATAGAGATAGGATTTACAACACATAGGAAAATCACATCAGATGTCAAAATGGTGGACAGTCATACAGTACTGGGAATCATGGCCTAGCCAAATTGATACACATATTTTTGGGGGACACAATTCAATCCATGACACATACAATGGAATATTATGCAATGATAAAAAATAAAGATGAGTCTGTGAAACGTCTAATAGTATGGATGAATCTGGAGGACATTATGCTGAGTGAAATAAGTCAATCCCAAAAGAACAAATATTGTATGATACCACTTTTATAAAAAGTCAAGAAAGGTTTACACACAGAGAGCAAAGTTTTTTGATTGTTACCAGAGATGAGAGGTGGAGGGAGGAAGAATCACTTGCTAGATAGTCCAAACCAAAACCAAAACCAAACCCATTGCGGTCGAGTCGATTCTGACTCATAGCAACACTAAAGGAAAGAGTAGAACTGCACCATAGGGTTCCCAAGGAGTGGCCGGTGGATTTGAACTGCCAACATTTTGATTAGCAGCCGTAGCACTTAACCACTGAGCCACTAGATAGTAGACACACATTAGTTCCAGTGAAGGGAAGGGAAATACATAATATGGGGGATATCAGCACAACATGACCAAGGTAAATGTAGACACTGAGAGGTAC
This sequence comes from Trichechus manatus latirostris, assembly GCF_000243295.1. Lineage (NCBI taxonomy): Eukaryota > Metazoa > Chordata > Mammalia > Sirenia > Trichechidae > Trichechus > Trichechus manatus. Next base: position 2,278,455 of record NW_004444174.1, read on the forward strand.
ACAAGAATAAAGGACAATTATGGTAAATGCTATAGCATATGTAATTCTGCAACAACAGTAATAACAGGCAAAATGTGAGTGGTTACATAGGTAGATATGTATGCTTTATAGGTGTGGAAGGGTAGTATGGGAGTACACGTGCATGCATATATAGGTATAGTTGTGGCATTTGTATATACATATTTATATGTGCTGCATATATATTCGTATACGTAATAGAGCACACAGGGGACACGGTTTTGGAAACCTCTTAGACATATCCAAACACCTCATGAGACTGAGTTACTCGTCTTGAAGGCTAAGGACTATAGTCGCAAGGGACATCTAGGTCAATTGGCATAACATACTTCATAGAGATAATGTTCTACTTCCTAGTTCGGTGAGTAGCATCTGGGGTGTTAAAAGCTCACTAGTGGCTATCTAAGATACAGTTATTGGTCTCTTCCTCTCTGGAACAAAGAAGAGTAAATGAAATCAAAGACTCAAGGAAGCAATTAGTCCACAGGACTAATGGCCCACACAAACCACAGCCTCCTCTAGCGTGAGACCACAAGATCTAGAAACAAGATGATGCCCAGCTACCACTACCAACCACTCAGACCAGGGACATGATAGAAGGTCCCAGTTAGAATGGGAGAAAAATGTAGAACAAAACTCAAATTCATAAAAAGGACCAGACTAACTGCACCGACAAAGACTGAAGGAACCCCCAAGACTATCGCCCTAAGACACTCCTTTAACCTGGAAATGGAACCACTCCTGGAGGTCACCTTTCAGTCAAATAATACATTGGCCTACAAAATAAACAGTAACACCCGTGAGGAATGTGCTCTTTAGAACAATCAACTATACAAGACCAAAGGGCAACATTTGCCCAAAAGCAAAGATAAGAAGGCAAGGAGGGGGAGGGAAGCTGGACAGATGGAAATGGGGAAGGCAGGGTGGAAATGGGGAGAGTGCTGACCCATTGCAGGGACAGCAACCAAAGTCACAAAATAACGTGTGTATGAATTATTAAATCAGAAACTAATTTTCTGTGTAAACTTTCACCTGTCATTGTTAGTGCTGTCAAGTCAGCTCTGACTCATAAGGACCCTATGTACAACAGAAAGAAACATTGCACAATCCCATGCCATCCCCACAATCTTGCTATGCTTGACCCCATCATTGCAGCCACTGTGTCAATCCATCTCATTGAAGATCTTCCTCACTTTCACTACCCTTTACTTTACCAACATGATGTCCTTCTCCAGGGACTGGTCCCTCCTGATAACACGTCCAAAGTGCACAAGATGAAGTCTTGCCATCCTTGCTTCTAAGGAGCATTCTGGCTGTACTTCTTCCAAGACAGATCTGTTAGTTCTTCTGGCAGTCAATGGTATATTCAATATTCTTCACCAACACCATAATTCAAAGACATCAATTCTTCTTCAGTCTTCCTTATTCATTGTCCAGCTTTTGCATGCATATGAGGCAATTGAAAATACCATGGCTTGGATCAGGCACACCTTAGTCCTCAAAGTGACTTTCACCTAAAACACAATAAAATGTTCAAAAAAAAAAAAAGTAATAGTAGTAGTAGATTTCAAAGAAAATGCCATGACATATCATAACAAACAAGAAAGACACAGAGTGATCTTGCCTGGTCATACAAACCGTATAAACCAGTTCATTGTTTTGACTGCCTTAATCAGTCAGGTCAGGAGGGAAAAAGAAGGAAATAAAGGCCTACTCTATGATTGACATAACTGGTACAGACAAAACAATCATATTTTTTTTGTGTGTGTAAAAAACTAGTATGCATATGTGTACATATTACACAAGTAAAGAGAGGGCATGAAGATACACACAGGTGATAGAAGTGGCTGCATTAGTGTATTTAATGATCAGATGCTCTCTTTACCCTGCAATGACTCTAAAAGAGTAAAAAAAGGCAGGCAGAAGGAGAAATAGAACAGTCATTTCCGATAGGCTTCTTAGTGTGAAGGAACTATGGAGAGAAAAGACATGGGGTCAGTGGTAGAGAGCTAGGAGAACAAAGACAAAAATAAAAGCAAAATTTGACAATCTTGCTCATTTTGACAAATGGGAGGAAGGAATGAAGGAAGGAAGGGAGGGAGGGAAGGAGGGAGAAAGGGAGGAAGGGAGAGACGAAGGGAATAAGGGAGGAAGGGAGGAAGGGAGGAAAGGAGGGAGAAAAAACATGAGTAAGGGCTCCTGGAAGGAAATAGGAACTACAGAAGAAAGATGAAGGTGAAGCATCTGTAAATACTATTTGTGGGAGGGAGAAAGGACAGGCAAGCTTAGGCCCACAGGCAACATGACTCATACACTAAAGGGCTTTCTTTGAGTTTGTGCATCCGGGAAAATTTTCAGTTTATACATGCCTTTCTAATAAGCCTTTGGTCGTGTGTTAAGCATCTTACAATCCCTGTTGCATTGTCCACTAAAAACTGCAAATGTGTATCTTGAATAAAGATGAACCAGGCAAAGGATTTATTGAAAGCATTTGAAGGAAGTGATTTATTTTATCTTAAGTTCCTGTTTACTGTTGGTTTATGATGATAAATAATGAAAGATAACTATAATTTTAACAAGCTACTGAATACTTACCAAGACTATTTCAGTGCCATTGAACTGATTCCCTATCTTATTACTCCTATTTGTTCAGCACAGTACTCTAATGCATTATGTCTATGTCCATAACTAATCTTCAGAAACTTTGTTTTTTTTATTATTTTGATGTAAAAATATATTTGATATAATAGTTATTCAATTATAATACTTGTCATTATTTTCAAGGGCTATTTTCTGTTTTCTCAGCTAAGCTAATACATAATCAGGTGAAAGATCAAGTTTTATATCTTTTGAAGAACTCTTCAATGGAAAATATGTTACTTTAGATGGCATTCAAAACACATGTACTAATACATAGGTATCTCAGTTTTCTTCTTGCTTCAGACCTAGTAGGATTCATGCCAGCCACCTTACAGCCAATTAAGCAATTTGAGTGTGAAATACTAACTGCTCTCTTCCCTCTTAGTCCTATTTAAGATGTGCAAAACTCATTTCCCTTAAAATGTAAAAATAGAATTACTGAAATTAAATATAGATAAAAAATTTTTATCTACTGCAACTGCAGGCTTTTGTCCTTTTGGAAAAATATTTGAAAACAATCTGTGTCGATGCATATAGATCAACTGGAGAGTGGCAAGCAGTCACCCATAGACAAATTAGCTCAACTATTAATACTTCTGTGGCCCATCCACTCAAGTACCATGGAATAAGACAAATACGGTTACCCTCAAGTTTTAACATTTAAGCCACAAGGTACCCACTCCTTCTTTTCACATGGGGTATTTTCAAGCCATTTCTTTGGCTCATTGCTTAGCTACACTCTGCGACAAAGAGGGGCGTGAAAGACACTGGTCAGAGATCCATGATATTTAAATGTTGCATTGCATGATCAAAGGTGATCTGAGCGGTACCCACTGATTTCATTATTTGCTAGTATCATCAACAATGGGCTACTGTCCAATACAGGGACAGATTGCCCAGTAAGCAAGGTAAGCAAGCACAGGCTCACTTGTGCTTACTTACTAATCTGTAGTGACAAACTTCACATGGGTTTCACACATAAGTAAACACAAGTAAGCCCATGCTTACTTTGCTTACTGGGTAATCCTTCCCTGCCAGGGATTGTAAATTTGAAAAGAGGCTTTGATTTCATAGGAAGGTGCTGTGGGGTTGGGAGAGAGACATAATGCCAGCCATACCTAGAAGCAGAGTCTTTGATGTGGTGAAAAAATGGGAAATTTTTCACTACAGATGATCTGGTAAGCAAGGTAAGCACCATGCTTACCTTGCCTTTTGGGTAATCTGCCCCTGATCCAACATGTGCCAGAGAGCAATTCTTAAGATGATCATAAAATAGTCATATACAACCTTTTTAAGGAGCCCTGGTGGCACAATGGTTAAGTGCTGGGCTGCTAACCAAAAGGTTGAAAGTTCATATCCACCAGCCACTCCGAGGGAGAAAGATCTAACAGTGTGCTTCCATAAAGATTTCAGCCTTGGAAACCCTATGGGGTAGTTCTGCCCTGTCCTATAGGGTTGCTATGAATTGGAATCGTCTCCACACACACAACAGCAACACAGCCTTCTTAAAATTAACAGTCAAAATCCTAGGTGCCAATGAACAATTTTGAAACTACTTTGGCTGTATACTAGGTTGAACAAATAAATTGATAAATAGTAGATAATGGAAACTAGGTTTCTCACTGTCATAAAAATAAGTTACAAATAAGCAAAGTGGGAAGGCTAGACTTAAACTCTGCAGTGCTGGATTAGAGTCAGAGATATCAGTATGAACTCATGTTTATATATATATGTATATATATATACACACACACATATATATCTGTAACTATCATACAGAAAGATACAGAAATGAATGCAGATAAATGCATATACATGGGTTAGTATGAAAACATGTATTTCTTAGCTCTGTTTACCAAGAGAATCCAAAAACAGTGATAACCAGTAGCAAGGGGGACACCTATGACTCCTCTGAGAAATGGCTAATTTTAAGGCTGAGGCAAGAAAAATACAAGATGAGCATGGAGCATCTTGTAGTGCCTGAGAGTAAGAAAGTACTCCAAAGGAAAAGGGGGGGTGGGAGGCACAGGAACTAACTTGAAAGAACTCCCAATAGAAAAAGCTGACACGATTTGGGCAATATAATAAATGATGATTGTATTGAATTATAACCTATATAATAACATAAATATGTATGAGTCCATAGAGATATAAATAAATGGTTGAATAAATAAATGGGGAAGAAGGAACAAATCTTCTTTATCAAAGAATTCTAAACAATATATACAGAAGAAATGAGGGCAACCAAAATCACCATTAGAACATTATAATAATAATTAATGCAGGCATGATTCACTGATGAATACTAGAATAAGAACTTTAAGGAAAACCAAGATATTTATAGAACTTCAAACTATCTTCCTTGAATTATTTATTAATTACTCTGATGGTTTTAACATATGTACACAAATTCTTTGATACCCCTCCCTCCAGGTGGTAAAGATTAATTCCCTTCCAAATAGAGTATGGAACAGGAAATAATAGTAACTTTACAGTGAAGAAAATAGATAATACCAAACACTACCTTAATCATGGAATGAAGATTAATATCACCAGTGATGAGTTACGTTGATGTCATGTACCCCCTGATATAATGTGAATGGCATTTCACTTGTATAATATTCTTCCCAAAACATCCATAACCCCAGTCTAACCATAAAAAGAAAAAACAAAACGAACACAAATTGAGTGACATTTACAAAATACCTGACCAGTACTCTTTAAATGTTGGGATCATAAGAAACAAAGATGGACTGTCACAGATCAGAAGAGACTAAGGAGGCATGATGACTAAATGCAATATGGTATCCTGGATGAGATCCTGGAACAGAATTAGTTTAGTAGAGTTCTAATTAGTGGAAAATCTGATGAAATTTGAGTAAAATCCGTGGTTTAGTTATTAGTATTGTACCAATGTTGATGTTTTCATTTTCATAAATGTATCATGGTTATGTAAGATGTTAATATTAGAGGAAGCTAGGTAAAGGGTACACAGGAACTCTCTGTACTATCTTTGCTAATCTTGTATCAACCTAAAATCGTTTCAAAATAAAAAGTTTTAAAAAATGTTAAAGGTCTTACAGTGACCCACAAGTAATTTAGTGATCTGGTCCCCTATTATCTGCCTGATCTCTTGCTTTATCACTCTCCCCTTCTCACAGTGGAGACAATCCTGCCTCAGGGCTTTGCCATTATTATTGTCTCTGCCTGCAGTGTTCTTCTTCCCTGTATCCGCTTGGATCTCTCAAGAAGCTCCTCAAGTCAACTCCTCAATGAGGCCCTCCCTGACCATCTTATAAGCATCTCCCTTTCCTGTGTTGTTGTTGTTGTTTTTTCTTAGCATTTATTATCTTCTAACATATCATATTTTCACTTGTTCCTTTAGAACATAGGCATAGATTTTTGTCTGTTTTGTTCATTGCTATATCCCAAGCACCTAGAACAGTACCTGGCATTAGCCAATAAATATTTGTTAAATGAACTCTACAAATACTGCATTTCTACTGTGAACAAAATAGTCATTATCCCTATGCTCATGGGAGGTTAACTGTCTCTAGTCTAACAAGGAGACAGATACTTACAAAAACAAGTATAATAAAGAATGGTGATAGTTATAACCAGGGAAGAGAAAAAGGTGCTATGGAGACACTAAGTAGACCACCTAAGTCAGTGTCAGCAAAGGGCCAGCAAAAGATCAACAAAAGCTTCCTGGAGTGACTTTTAAGCTAGAACTCAAAGGTTAAAGATAAACAGAAGAGAGAGAACATTTTTTCCAGGTAAAAGCAATAAATGGGACAACCTAATAATCAAAAGGAGAGTATAGTGCATGCAGGAATTGAATAACATCCAGCCACAGGGCTGGAGCATCAAGTGAGAAAGTCTGGAGATGTTAGCAGATGTCAGATCATGGCAGCCCTTATTAGTCATATTACAGGATTTTGACTTTAGTCTAAAGCACTTGAAGACACTGAAGTGACTTGATCAGATATGAGTTTGAATGTAATATGGAGATGGGCTATGGGTCATAACAGATAAGACTGGAGACAGAGATGCAGTAATCCAGGTAAACGTGGTAGTTAGATCCAATTTTTACTTCCAATGCTAGGAAGTTTCTCTTGTTATCTTGGTGCCCATAGAATATTTGTTGTTGTTGTTAATTGTCATCAAGAGGATTCTGACTCTTGGCGACCCCATGTGTGCAGAATAGAACAGCTCTATAGAGTTTTCAAGGCTGTGACCTTTTGGAAAAAGATTGCCAGGCCTTACTTCTTAGATGCCTCTGGATGGATTCAAACTGCTAACCTTTCAGCTAGCAGTCAAGCACTTAACTGTTGGTACTACCCAGGGACTCCATGGAATATTTAAGGACAGCTTTTACTTCAAACTAATGTTAGTCATTAACACATGAAAGATATGTTCAAAATGGCATTAGAGCCTCTCTCTCTCTTTCTCTCTGCCTCTTTCACTCACATTTGCTTAACCCATACATATCACACATATACAATCACACACACGCGCCCACACATGCACACACAGAGATATTTTACATTGACATCTATTTTAAATAGCTGCTACTATAGTGAAAAGATTAGGGTATTTACTTTAGAAAATTATTCTCACGCACATATATTTATTTAATAATGAAACTTAAGTTTTTTCATTAAATAAATAGCTACATGAGTTTTTAAATAGCTAATGGCTGTTAAATAGCTAACGGCAAAATAATGAACGATGCAGGAAGCATCAAAAGAAGATGGAAGGAATACCCAGAGTCACTGTACCGAAAAGAATTGGTCAACATTTGCCCATTTCAGGAGGTAGCATATGATCAAGAACCAATGGTATTGAAAGAAGAAGTTCAAGCTGAACTGAAGGCACTGGTGCAAAACAAGGCTTCACGAACTGATGGAATACCAATTAAGATGTTTCAACAAATGGATGCGGTGTTGGAGTTGCTCATTCGCCTATGCCAAGAAATTTGGAAGACAGCCACCTGTCCAACCAACTGGAAGACATCCATATTTATGTCCATTACAAAGAAAGATGATCAAACGTAATGCAGAAGTTATTAAACAATATCATTAATATCACATGCAAGTAAAATTTTGCTGAAGAAAATTTCAAAATGGTCGCAGCAGTACACCAACAGGAAACTGCCAGAAATTCAAGCCAGATTCAGAAGAGGATGTGGAATGAGGGATATCACTGGTGATGTCAGATGGATCTTGGCTGAAAGCAGAGAATACGAGAAAGATGTTTACCTGTGTTTTATTGACTATGCAAAGGCATTCGGATGTGTGAATCATAGCAAATTATGGATAACATTGGGAAGAATGGAAATTCCAGAACACTAAGTTGTGGTCACGTGGAACCTTTTCAATGACCAAGAGGCAGTCATTCTAACAGAACGAGTGGATACTGCATGGTTTAAAGTCAGGAAAGGTGTGGTCAGGGTTGTATACTTTCACCATACTTATTCAAACTGTATGCTGAGGACATAATCCGAAAAGCTGGACTACATGAAGAACAGGGCATGAGGATTGGAGGAAGACTCCTTAATAACAGGCATTATGCAGATGACACAACCTTGCTTGCTGAAAGTGAATAGGACTTGAAGCACTTACTGAAGAAGATCAAAGGCTACAGCCTTCAGTATGGATTACACTTCAACATAAAGGAAACAAAAATCCTCACAACTGCACCAATAAGCAACATCATGAAAAATGGAGAAAAGATTGAAGTTGTCAAGGATTTCAGTTTACTTGAGTCCACAATCAACATTCATGGAAGTAGCAGTGAATAAATCAAATCACGTATTGCATTGGGTAAATCTGCTTCAAAGGACCTCTTTAAAGTGTTGAAAAGCTAAGATGCCACTTTGAGGACTAAGGTGTGCCTGACCCAGGCCATAGTATTTTCAATCACCTCATATGCATGCAAAAGCTGGACAATGAATAAGGAAGACTGAAGAAGAATTGATGCCTTTGAATTATGGTGCTGGCGAAGAATATTGAATGTACAATGGACTACCAGAAGAGCAAACAAATCTGTCTTGGAAGAAGTACAGCCAGAGTGCTCCTTGAAGGCGAGGATGGTGAGATTACGTCGCATGTATTTTGGACATGTTATCAGGAGGGACTAATCCCTGGAGAAGGACATAGTGCTTGGTGAAGTAAAGGGTCAGCAAAAAAGAGGAAGACCCTCAACAAGATGGACAGACACAGTGGCTACAATGACAGGCTCAAGCATAGCAGGGATTGTGAGGATGGGGCAGGACTGGGTAGTGTTTCTTTCTGTTGTACATAGGGTCGCTATGAGTCGGAATGAACTGGAAGGCACCTAACACATACCACGGTAGTTATCTATATCTACTAATGGAAAATACAATATAAAATGCTTTGGAGGATGCATACTTTTTTTTTCCTGCACTAAAAGTCAATTTAATGCAACTGAAATCAATAAGATAAGCTTTCAAACTAGTATTATTGTTATAGTTAAACTATAAACCCCAAGAGGGCAAGATCTATGTCTAAGAATATATTTCTGTATCCACTTAGCACACTGCTTGACATAAAGCAGAAGTTCAGATTTGATAAATAGCTACATTATCCATTAAAAAGAAAACTTGCTGTCAAGTCTATTCTGACTCATGGCGACCCCACGTGTTACAGACTAGAACTGCTTCATAGGGTTTTCTTGGCTGTAATCTTTACAAAAGCAGACTGCCAGAACGTTCCTCCACCATGCCTCTAGCAGGTTTTGGACCGCCAACCTTTAGGTTAGTCGTCGGTAGCAAACTGTTTGTGCCACCTGGGGACCTTATATGTCATTATGTGACATTTAACTTAAATTAATTTTATAAATATTTATTGAGCACTTCATATATGACATTCGTTGTGTAATGTATTGCTGCCATTAGAAACTCGCAGAAGAGCAAAGTATACACATTGTTTTTTATAGCACTGAGCTTGTAAAACCTACACTGTATTTAATTAACATCATTATGCCGATTACCACCTTAGAAATTCAGTATCTGATTGTCTTTTGGCAGGGGGTGATAGCTCTCATACATTGGGAGCTAACATCATTAACACCACAAATGGAGTTCCTTTTTCTTTCTTTCTGCACTCCAACTTCCATCAAGTTCAGCTCCATGATCACCCTGGCCTCCAGGGTTCTTCTGTCACTGTTTCCAAAGCTCTGTAATGAGGTGTCTGAGTCCACGCTAATCCTCAGAGGTTCTCAATGTTTCAAAATCCCTCTCTCCTTTTCCCCATGACAATCAAAAGTAAGAGCAGCATTTTGGAAAAGCAATTCTGGAAGTCTGCCAACTGCTGCCCTGGATATTAGTGAGACTTGAGTTTCATTCTGTTCATGTGGTCTCACTTTTCCTAAAAAAAAAGTTAAATTTTTCAGAGGTGGGGACATTGGTAACAAAGACAATAGAAGAAAGAATTAAAGGTATTTAACAGGCATCAGAGGAGAAAAAGAAAATTCAGTGTGTTTAAGATTTGCTATTATCTTCTTTTGAAAGCTAGATTATGTGTGTTTATGATGAATTGCACATTTACTCTTTTAAATTACTTCACAGTGAAAGAAATAGTCTTTGCCAAAAAAAAAAAACCCTTAATACTTGGCTTTTTTTTTTTCTTTTTGGCTACATCAGTTTCCTATCATGTTAACTATCCATTTATTTTTTATCACTCACACCTCCTGACATTGAGAGACAGAAATGCCAGAACGCAATAGCCTAATTCACGTTAAAATAACCTGAAAATTGCCTCAGAACTCGGTGGGCCTTCCTGTGGCTTTACCACAAAGAGGAACTCAGTACCTACAGAAGAGTCCATGATACCTTCCGCACTTCTCCAGTCACACACACAGGGAGCCTATGCTACTCATTTTGCACCCTGGGCAATAAGACCTCATAGTTAGGGAGCTGAATTAGAGGCTACTTAATGCACCTTGGAGCCCTGGTGGCAAGTGGTTAAGAGCTCGGCTGCTAACCAAAAGGTCAGCAGTTCTAATCCACCAGCCACTCCTTGGAAACACTACAGGGCAGCTCTACTCTGTCCTATAGGGTTGCTGTGAGTCAGAATCTACTTGACTGCAATGGTGTTTTGTTTGTTTGTTTAATATACCTTGGTAATGTAGTGGTTAAGCACTCGGCTGCTAACCCAAAGATCAGTGGTTCGAATCCACCAGCCACTCCGCGGGAGAAAGATGTGGTAGTCTGCTTCCGTAAGGATTACAGCCTTGGACACCCTGTGAGGCAGTTCTACTCTGTTATATAGCGTCGCTATGAGTTGCAATCAACTCGACGGCAATGGAGTTGGGGTTTAATGCACTTTTGACAGAAGTTTTTGTAGTCAGTGCTAGTCAGCCAGTCTTCTGTGAGCCATAAGGCCATCTTCAATGCTTACAGTCAAGGTTCAAAAAAGTGTTAAAGACTTGGGGGCAGCAGGTTTCTCTGTAACTTGTATCCAAACAGCCATGGAAATCAACATGGTCAGCACTTCAAACATATGTTAAAAGTAAAAGGTTAGTTGAGGGTCAAGGTGGGGGGGTGACAATTTATCTCATGTCCTCTTGAAATGGTTCACAGGCAAAAGCACCTTGTTTTCAAGCTTTCCAAATTTTCTCTATCAATGGAATCAAAAGTAATAATCCAAAGAGACCTCTTCCTCTTCCAGGCAGGAAGCCTCCACACTATGCCACTCATGTATTCCTTGCAATTGATTAAGATCCCCTTAGATGTGGGGAAGTTGTTTCTGATCCCCTTATCACAGTGTAAAGTAAAACATGCTTGACTAGTTAATAAAAATGGAAGTTGGAGTTACAAAGAGGAAGAGGTCACTTGAAAATCCAAAGACCCTTTGGTCTCACCCAAGAAAGGCATACAAGTATATTTTAGAAATACGGGGCTGAAGGCTCCCTGGAAATATTTTTCTAATTTACCATTAATCATTAATGTAACTCCAAAAATCATACTTCATACTGAGATGCTTGAATTAACTCACATATAAGAAACAAAAAAATGAATGTTTTCCAGGTTTAAGTTCCACAGTCTATGTACCCAGTTGCCAAAGGCATCTGTAAAAGCAATTTTTTCATATGTACAGGGAACAGTAAATGAATTCACTGTACTTCCTAAGTGATTAATATGTATGATTTTAACTTTCTCTTTCATAAATCACCATTCATTCTCTCAAGTTTTTTCCATTTATAATAAAATCCGTTTTAGACACTGCACAAGTAGCTATTTCTCTAAGGTTTTGCTACAACAATTAAAGAGAGTCAGAGAACATTAGACATTCAGTGGATCTTAGGGATCAGCCAAATTGGCCCCCTCATTTTACAGAAAAGGAACCCAAGACACAGAGAAATGAAGGTCATGGTACAGTCAGAATTGTGTCCCCAACAATGCTTTTTCCACAGAAACCATTTATGAATACCATAATGGTTACAATTATGACTGTTGATTTAGGTTGCTGGAGTTTGACTCCTGGCTCTACCACTGACTAGTTGCGTGACATTGAATAAATACTTTAATCTCTCAAAGCCTCAGTTACCTCATCTGTAAACTGGCAATAATAATAGCAGCTGCCACACAAAGTGGTTTTGAATACTAATGAGATAATGTCTGTAAAGTACTTAGCAGGATAAAGTTTGCTACATCAACGTATTATATTAATACATCAACTTTTATTAATAATCTCACTCCCATTTGGGTGGTGAGGGCTGGAACCAACATTTTCTCCTGGGGAAGCTTGGTTGAAAGGGATCAGACAACAACCATGGCAAATTCTTATTTTCTACATTTAAAAGCCCCTTAACAGAGTGTCTGATATCAATAAATGCCAATTGCTATTAATATCAATCTTCATTATCTAGTCATTCAGTAAGACATTGCATAAAGAATATTGAGATTTTTAAAGAGATTGTGTATGAAAAAAATCATAGAAGAAATAAAACCCAATTACATAAATTAAAGAACATTAAACATATAATATTTAATTATTATAGCTTTTAGACATTTAATTTCTGAAAATTGAAATATTTCAATTTTCAGCAGGAAGAATATCTTTTGTTGACACTTTTTTTTTTAAATAACAAGACTCATCAACTTATATCTAGCACTTGCTGTATCACTCTGAATATATTTTCTTAAAGCACTTCTCTCTGTGGTTGAAAAGTTCACAAGAGGCCCCTTTCCTTTCTCAAGCCTCACATAAACGGATCCGTTTCAGAATGTTACTAAGCACTTAGGAAGAGTTTGCAATGTGGTTCGTTTTAGGGCCAGGAAATTCTTCTTGGTGTTACCCTGACCTCAAGTGGTCTATTTCCTAATGCTTTTAGCAGTGAAAAACATCATATTATATTCAAACCTATTTTATTATTTATACAGTTTACAAATTATATAGAAAAAAATACATCTAAGATTAAATGGCCAGAGTTTTTCATCGAAGTCTGAAACAGAATTATTTAGAAGACCATTTTGTCCTTCAGAGTTCCTCCTACTCCACTTTTGGCTCTTCTCTCCCCTCCTCCCCACATAGCCAAAAACTTTATGTTCTTCTTGCCCTGGACTTCACATTTGGTGTTTGTACTTACTTTGGTAGTTTCACATAATGCATACCTTTATTTTCCCACAGTAAAATCTATGCCTATTCCCTCAAAACCTTGTGCATAGTAGAGAAATTTCCTGAGCCTCAGTTTCTTCTACAGTAAAAAAAAAAAAAAAAAAAGTGTTAAGACCACTTTCCTGCAGGGTTATTCCAACATCCACCCAAACTGGGGCATTATAAGAGTATAATGCTTAAGAATGCAGGTTCACAGGTCAGACAGACTTTCAAAACCCGCCTCGGCTACTTATACCATTTGGATGAGTCACTTAAGTTTTCTCAGCCTTTGTTTTGTCATCTGTAAAATGTACATAATAGTGATGTCAACTTCAACAGGTTATTGAAAGAATTAATGAAATGATACAAGTAAATAACAGCATAATGTGTAGCATAGTAAGCGTTCAAATATGTTAGCTATGGTTACTATCATTGTATAAAGCAACCAACACTGTACTTGGCATATATAGTTGAATAAATAGTAGCTTTTATTATTATTATTGAATATTAGCGCTATGGAAACCCTTGGTGTAGTGGTTAAGTGCTATGGCTGCTAACCAAAAGGTCAGCAGTTTGAATCCACCAGGCGTTCCTTGGAAACTTTATGGGGCAGTTCTACTCTGTCCTATAGGGTTGCTATTAGTCAGAATCAACTTGACGGTAATTGTTTTTTTTTTTTCTTTTTTAGTGCTATGATATATAAAAATAATAGAAATAAATCCGTGCTCATTTTTAGGTTATCGGTGCTAATAACTTAATGTGCCACCTTTCAGAGGCAACACATGGTATATTAACCCTTCCGGTGATACTAAACCCTCATTCAAATGATGGAGGTTAATGTATGATTTGGAAGGCAAATAGGTGGTTCAGGGCCCTTAAATCATAGCACACAGGCTGCTGTATACTCTGATCACACGGTCAGGTTTGCCCTGACTGTTGTGCATGTGGGCTTCAGCAACCCTATATGTGCTTTTTGTTACTGACAATTGTATTTTCCTTTGAAGTTCTTGTTTCAAAACCCAATGATACTAAAATTCAGCAATTCAAATTACATGTCACTGCTCTAGGATTTTACCTATATCTTTATGGGTTACCTATTTCTGTGGCAAATATGAACAGTGTATTCCTGTCATGGATTGAATTGTGTCTCCCAAAAATATCTGTCAACTTGGCTGGGTCATGATTCCCAGTATTGTATAATTGTGTACCATTTTGCAATCTGATGTGATTTCCTTATGTGTTGTAAATTCAATCACTATGATGTAATAAGATGTATTAGTGGCAATTATACTGATGAGGTAAACAAGATTTGATAGTTTCTTAAGCCAATCTCTTTTGAGATATAAAAGAGAGAAGCAAGCAGAGACACATGGGAACCTAATACCACCAATAAAGCAGTGCCAGGAGCAGAGCGCATCCGTTGGACCTGAGGTTCCTGCACAGAGAAGGTCCTAGACCAAGGGAAGATTGATGACACAGACCTTCCTCCAGAGATGACAGAGAAAGCGTTCCCCTGGAGCTGAAACCCTGAATTTGGACTTGGAGCCTACCGGACTGTGAGAAAATAAACTTCCCTTTATAAAAGCCATCCACTTGTGGTATTCCTGTTACAGCAGCACTAGATGACTAAGACAGTTCCATTCCAAAACAAAAACAAAAACCCAAACCCATTGCCATAGAGTCGATTCTGACTCATAGCAACCCTGTAGGACAGAGTAGAACTTCCCCATTGGGTTTCCAAGGATCAGCTGGTGGATTCAAACTGCTGACTTTTTGGTTAGCAGACTTAACTCTTAACCAGTGCACAACCAGGGCTCCTATATTACATTAAATATCCTAAAAGCATTTATTTTGGAAACTTTTTGGTGCTCTCATTCAAAACTGATGAACATGACCCAATAAAGCTAGGTCTATTTGACAAATTGTTGTTTGTTGTTAGGTGTCGTCGAGCCGGTTCCGACTCAGAGCGACCCTGTGTAATCCCATTTCTGAATTAGGCATTCCAAAGAACATGTTTTTAACGATGAAAATGTGTTTGAAATACTCACCCTGTAGAGAGCATCAAAATCTGTATCAGTGTTTCCCAAATTATGTGTTACCTGACAAAAAATATTCTGTGGTTAATTAGGTTAGAAAAAAATCCTTATACAAAACCTCTTAGAGATTCACTTGTGTGTACTAATATATTAAAGTTATACTGAAATTTCCTGAAATCTATTTAAACTTGTTTTACCTAGCTTTTTTCAAACTTATAATTTGTTTGCTTTTGAAAAACATCTATTATTAACCTGAGAAATTAGTGTTTCTTAAAACTTATTGGGGTGAACAGTATTAATCTAGATGACTAACATAGAAAAAGTATAATTTTTTTCCTTAGAATAGGTAAATGAGCAATATTTAGCATTTCAGCTGTCACATCCAGCCTCTGGAAAGGAAAGGGAACCCAGCTGTTTGCGACAATATTTTTTTTTAATTTTTTCACTGTTGTGCTTTCAGTGAAAGTTTACAATTCAAGTTAGTCTCTCATACAAAAATTTATACATACATTGTTATGTGACCCTAGTTGCTCTCCCATACTGTGACAGCACACTCCTTCTTTCCACCCTGGATTTCCTGTGTCCATTCAACCAGCACCTGACCTTCTCTGCCTTCTCATCTCACCTCTGGACAGGAGCTGCCCATTTAGTCTCATGTATCTACTTGAGCTAAGAAACACATTCTCCACAAGTATCATTTTATGTCCCATAGTCCAGTCTAATATTTGTCTGAACAGTTGGCCTCGGGAATGGTTTTAGTTTTGGGCTAACAGAGAGTATAGCGGCCATGCTTTCTGGGGTCTCTCCAGTCTCAATCAAACCATTACATTTGGTCCTTTTACTAGAATTTGAGTTCTGCACACCACTTTTCTCCTACTCCGTCAGGGACTCTCTGTTGTGTTCCCTGTCAGGGCAGTCATTGGCAGTACCTGGGCACTATCTAGTTTTTCTGGTCTCAGGCTGATGAAGTCTCTGGTTTATGTGACCTTTCTGTCTCTTGGGCTAATACTTTCCTTGTGTCTTTGGTGTTATTCATTCTCCTTTGCCCCAGGTGGTTGGGACCAACTGATGCATCTTAGATGGCCACTCACTAGCTTTTAAGATCCCAGATTTCACTTACCAAAGTGGGACGCAGAACATTTTCTTAACAAACTTTGTTATGCCAGTTGAACTAGATGTCCCCTGAAAGCATGGTCCCCAGACCCTAGCCCCTACTACTCTGTTACTCGAAGTGTTTGATTGTATTCAGGAAACTTCTTAGCCTTGGTTTAGTCCAGTTGTGCTGACTTCCCCTGTAGTGTGTGCTGTCCTTCCCTTCACCTAAGATAATTCTCATCTACTATCTAGCCAATGAATACACCTCTCCCTTCCGCATCACCCTCATAACCATCAAAGAACGTTTTCTCCTGTGTTTAAACCTTTTCTTGAGTTCTTATAATAGTGGTCTTATAGAATATTTGTCCTCTTGCAACTGACTAAATTCACTCAGCATAAAGCCTTCCAGATTCCTCCATGTTATGTTTTACAGATTCATCTTAGTGGATGAGGTTGTAGAGACAGCTTCTTTAGGACAAAGGGCTATCAGATAAAATACAGTATGCCCAGTTAAATTTTGAATTTCAGATAAACAAGAAAAAATTATTTAAGTATGTCCATGTAACATTTGTAACTTGGTGTTGTTCTTGTTAGGTGCCGTCGAGCGACCCCATGCACCACAGAATGAAAGACTGCAGGTCCTGCGCCTTGCTCACAATCATTGTTATGCTTTGAGCCCATTGTTGCAGACACTGTCAATCCATCTCATTGAGGGTTTTCCTCTTTTTCACTGACCCTGTACTTTACCAAGCATGACGCTCTTCTCCAGGGACTGATCCCTTGTCATAGATTGAATTATGACCCCCCAAAAAAGTGTGTATCAACTTCGCTGGGCCATGATTCCCAGTATTGTGTGGTTGTCCTCCGTTTTGTAATTGTAATTTTATGCTAAAGAGGATTAGGGTGGGATTGTAACACCCTTACTAAGGTCACATCCCTAATCCAATGTAAAGGGAGTTTCCCTGGGGTGTAGCCTGCACCACCTTTTGTATCACAAGAGATAAAAGGAAAGGCAAGCAAGCAGAGAATTGGGGACCTCATACCATCAAGAAAGCAGCACCGGGAGCAGAGCTCATCCTTTGGACCCCACCTTCCTGTGCAGAGAAACTCCTAGTCTGGGGAAAGATTGATGATGGTGAGGACCTTCCTCCAGAGCCGTCAGAGAGAGAAAGCCTTCCCCTGGAGCTGATGCCCTGAACTTGGACTTCTAACCTACTAGACTGTGAGAAAATAAATTTCTCTTTGTTAAAGCCATCCACTTGTGGTATTACTGTTACAGCAGCACTAGATAACTAAGACATCCCTCCTGACAACATGTCTAAAGTATATAAGACATAGTCTCATCATCCTTGCTTCTAAGGAGCATTCTGGTTGTACGTCTTCCAAGAAAGATTTGTTCATTTCTTTTGGCAGTCCATGGTATATTCGCTATTGTTCGGCAACATCACAATTCAAAGGCGACAATTCTTCTTTGGGGCTCCTTATTCATTGTCCAGCTTTCACATGCATATGATGCAACTGAAAATACTATGGCTTGAGTCAGGTGCACCTTAGTCTTCAAGGTGACATCTTTGCTTTTCAACACTTTAAAGAGGTCTTTTGCAGAAAATTTGCCCAATGCAATGCTTCTTTTGATTTCTTGACTGCTGCTTCCGTGGTTGTTGATTGTAGATCCAAGCAAAATGAAATCCTTGACAACTTCAATCTTTTCTCCATTTATCATGAAGTTGCTTATTGGTCCAGTTGTGATGATTTTTGTTTTCTTTATGTTGAGGTGTAATCCATACTGAAGGCTGTGGTCTTCGATCTTCATCTGTAAGTGCTTGAAGTCCTCTTCACTTTCAGCAAGCAAGGTTATGTCATTTGCATAACACAGGTTGTCAGTGAGTCTTCCTCCAATCCTGATGCCCCGTTCTTCTTCATATAGTCCAGCTTCTTGGATTATTTGCTCAGCATTTGTAACTTAGATTCCTGTATTTTTATTTGCTAAATCTGTCAACTCTACTAGGACATGCTATTTAATTTACAATCTAAAGGAAAAGTAAGAAGTAGCCAGATGAAGAAAGAGGAAAGGCTGACAGAAACAGATGGACCCACACACACAAAGATACAGAGTTGAGCGCAAGCACAGTGCCTGTAGAGAAGTGCAAGCAGTTCAGCATGGCAGGAGAAGAGATGTGGATGGAGGGGTGAGTGGGAAACATAGTCTGGAGTGTCTACTTTATTTAAAGGTAATGTGGAGCCCTGAGATGAGTTTGGGTTTAGTGATATCAGCTCTGGGTTTTAGAAAGAGCAATCTGGAGAGGACCAGACTGGAAGCAAGAAACTCATTAAGAGAGTGTTGTTAGTAAACTTGCTGAAGGATGACGGTGGCTTGAATTAATACAGTGGCAATGAGGATGGTGAGATATCAATGACTTTGAAAAATATTTACAAATTAGTGTCGTAGTTGAGAGTTAAGACCTTGAAGTTCAATTGCTCTGTCATTTATGAGCTGTGTGATAATGTACCATAGATGTTAAGAATAAAGACTTTTTTCAGTTTGATTTATAGAATCAGATCTTTCCCTCTGAGCTCAGCTTCCTCATTAGGAAGATGGCCTAGTAATAACATCAGAGAGTTATAGTATTAAATTAAATATGTTGAAAGTGCTTGGAACTTAGAGGTGATAGGCTATAAAGGGAACAGTGGGGAGTGAAGAATGACAATAGGATTTCTGTTTGGAAAACTAGAACAAAAGGGGAATAAAGAGTAAGGAAGCACTTAGTGATGAAGATCAAAGACCACAG
Source organism: Trichechus manatus latirostris (assembly GCF_000243295.1). Classification (NCBI taxonomy): domain Eukaryota; kingdom Metazoa; phylum Chordata; class Mammalia; order Sirenia; family Trichechidae; genus Trichechus; species Trichechus manatus. Next base: position 2,297,655 of record NW_004444174.1, read on the forward strand.
CCTTCGGTATGAGTACACTTCAATATAAAGAAAACAAAAATCCTCACAACTGGACCAATAAGCAACATCATGGTAAATGGAAAAAAGATTGAAGTTGTCAAGGATTTCATTTTACTTGGATCCACAATCAACATCCATGGAAGCATCAGTCAAGAAATCAAAAGACTCGCTCAGCTTTGTGTGTGTGTGTGTGTATGGGTCCATCTGTTGCTATCAGTCTTTCCTCTTCCTTCATCTGGCTACTTCTTACTTTCCCTTCAGATTGTAAATTAAATAGTATGTCCCAGTAGGGTTGTCAGATTTAGCAAATAAAAATACGGGATATTAAGTTACAAATGCTGAGCAAATAATCCAAGAAGCTGGACAAATCTTTGTAAAAGACCTCTTTAACGTGTTGAAAAGCAAAGATGTCACCTTGAGGACCAAGGTGTGCCTGACCCAAGCCATGGAGTTTTCAATCGCCTCATATGCATGGGAAAGCTGGACGATGAATAAGGAAGACTGAAGAAGAACTGACACCTTTGAATTGTGGTGTTGACAAAGAATATTGACTATACCATTGACTGCCAAAAGAAGGAACAAATCTATCTTGGAAGAAGTACAATCAGAACACTCCTTAGAAACAAGGATGGTGAGACTACATCTCACATAGTTTGGACATGTTATCAGAAGGAATCAGTCCCTAGAGAAGGACATCATGCTTGGTAAAGTAGAGGGTCAGCGAAGAAGAGGAAGACCCTCAAGGAGATAGACTGACACAGAGGCTGCAACAATGGGCTTAAGCATGGCAACAATTGTAAGAATGGCGCAGGACTGGGTAGTGTTTCATTCTGTTGTGCGTAGGGTCGCTATGAGTTGGAACCGATTTGATGGCACCCAACAACAACAACAACAAAGAGCAAGAGTAGATTGGGATTTTTTTAATAGGTAATTTTTTATTGTGGTAAAATACATATAACATAAAAATTGCTAATATAACCATTTTAATTGCACAAATCAGTGGCATTAATCATATTTATAATCTTGTGCAACCACGAGCACTATTCATTTAAAAAAACTTTTTAACCACCCAACACAAAAATTCTGTACCCAGAAATAATAATCTCCCATTCCCTTTTCCCCTTACAGCCCCTTGGAACCACTAATCTACCATCTGTCTCTATGCATCTGACTATTCTAGATATTTCATATAAGTGGGAATATACAATATTTGATCTTTTGTATCAGGCTTATTTCACTTAGCAACACAGCACAGAACTGGGCAATGTTTTGTTCTCTTAGACATCAGGTTGCCATGAACTGGAACTGATCCAACAGCAACAGATAAAAAAGCAACAACAACAGACTTCTGGGCAACATGGCACTATAGACAGAAGCACCACACCAGCCTTCCAAGAAAAGATCCAAAAAACTGAGACAAAGAGAGACAAACGTCAATCCTGAAACCCTAAGCATCAAATGAAGAGATAAAGAACTCAGCCAAGCACTGAATGGAAAAAGAAACTGACAGAGAACAGAGAGCAAGGAGAGATACATGCAGAGGTCCCCTATCAGCAAACACATCATGGATCTACCATCTTGGACTCCTATCAGAGATTGATGAACACGGGGTATGAGAAAGCAGCTTCACGGAGCTTCCAGCAAGAGACAGAACAACAGGTAATCAGTGATATACACTTTCCTACACCCCATGCTTCTTCACCCCCACTTGGCCTCCTCTGCTTCCTGCGACCAGAGTCTCTTGGCTGGGAAGCATAGGTTTCACCACTGTGCTGCATGGATTCCACCTGCCCATACTGGCCGACTCACTGAGTGTCATTCGTTGGCTCACTAAAACCAAAGACAAAGAATCCTGAGAGCGGCTCAAGAAAAAGAAAAAAGTCACATACAGAGGAGAAACAATAAGAGTAAGCTCAGATTATTTGGCAGAAACCATGCAGGCAAGAAGGCAATGGGATGACATATATAAAACACTGAAAAATTGCCAGCCAAGAATAATATATTTTGTAAAATTCTCATTCAAATATGATGGTGAAATTATGACATTTCCAGATAGACAGAAATTAAGGGAATATGTAAAAACCAGACAAAACTTACAAGAATTATTAAAGGGAGTCCTTTGATCTGAGAACAAACAACATCAGACCACAGGCTGAATCTAGGACACAAGATCATACCAGCCAGATACCAACCTAGGAAATGAACTCTCAAGGACTATCGAAACCAAAAGAATTACAACAGGGAACCAGAGAGGTTAATCTGTAAATGAAAATGACATAAGAACAATAAAAGAGGGAGTAAACAGTGTAGGTATAGAACTTTCTAATAGAGAGGAAGGCAAGGCGATATCAAGTAATAATAGACTGGTTCAAACCTAGGAAGATAAGAATGAATTTCAAGGTAATCACAAAAAAAGTTAACAAACCTACTCATCAAAATAAAGAAGCATAAAGTCTCAGTAAAAACAAAACCTACAAAAACAAAAGAAATGAAAAAAATGCACAAACAAAAGTAATTCAGCACAGGAGAATAAGAGGAACAAAGAAAATATCAAAAAAAAAGCACTACAAAATGCAGCAATAAACTCACACCTATAAATAATTACACTGAATGTAAATGGCCTATACGCACACATAAAGAGACAGAAAATGACAGAATGGATGAAAAAACAGGATCCATCAATATGCTGTCTACAAGAGACACACCTTAGAAACAAAGGCATAAATTTATTAAAAATCAAAGGATGGAAAAAATACATCAAGCAAACAGCTACCAAAAAAGAGCAGGAGTAGCAATACTAATCTCAGATGAAATAAGACTTTAAAACAAAATCCACCACAAAAGACAAAGAAGGACACTACATAATGATTAAGGGGATGATCCATCATGAAGACATAACCATAATAAACATCTATGCACCCAATGACAGGGCTACAAAATACATAAAACAAACTCTAACAGCACTGAAAAGAGAGTGACAGTTCCACAGTAATAGTAGGTGACTTCAACACACTACTCTCAGTAAAGGACAGAACATCTAGAAAGAAACTCAACAAAGATACAGAAGACCTAAAGGGCACAATCAGCCAACT
>NW_004444174.1:2301605-2328828 GCF_000243295.1 Trichechus manatus latirostris
GAAACCCAAAGGGATCTACATAAATGGAAAAACATACCATGCTCATGGATAGGTAGACTCAACATTGTGAAAATGACAATCCTACCCAAAGTAATTTACAGATACAGTGCAATCCTGATCCAAATACTAACAACATTCTTTAAAGAGATAGAAAAACTAATCATTAACTTTATTTGGAAAGGGAAGAAGCCCCAGATAAGTAAAGCACCATGGGAGAAGAAGAACAAAGTTGGAGGACTCATTCTACCTGAACTCATAACATATTATACAGCTACAGTAGTCAGAACAGCCTGGTACTTGTACAACGACAGATACATTGGCCACTGGAACAGAATTGAGAACCCAGATGTAAATCCATCCACCTACAGTCACCTGATCTTTGACGAGGGCCCAAAGTCCATCAAATGGGGAAAAGACAGTCTTTTTAACAAATGGTGCTGGCAAAACTGGATGTCCATCTGCAAAAAAATGAAACAGGACATACCTCACACCATATACAAAAACTAATTCAAAACGGATCAAAGACCTAAATATAAAGCCAAAAAATATAAAGTTCATAGAAGAAAAAAATAGAATCAATGCTAAGGCCCTAATACACAGCATTAACAGGATACAAACCAACAACACACAAACTCCAGAAGATAAGCTTGATGACTGGGATCTTCTAAAAATCAAATACTTGTGCTCATCAAAAGACTTCACTGAAAGAGTAAAAAGAGAACCTACAGACTGGGAAAAACATTTTGGACATTACAAGTCAGACAAAGGTCTAATCTCTAAAATCTAAAGAAAATCCAACACCTCTACAACAAAAAGACAAATAATCCAATTAAAAAATGCGCAAAGGAAATGAACAGACACTTCACCAAAGAAGACGTTCAAGCGGCCAACAGACATATGAGGAAATGCTCACGATCACTAGCCATAGAGAAATGCAAATTAAAACCACAATAAGATACCATCTCACCTCAGCATTACTGGCACAAATCAAAAAAACTGGAAATAACGAATGTTGGAGAGGCTGCAGGGAGATCGGAACACTTATGCACTGCTGGTGGGAATGCAAAATGATACAACCATTTTGAAAAATGATATGGTGCTTCCTTAGAAAGCAAGAAATAGAAATACCATATGATTCAGCAATCCCATTCCTAGGAATATATCCTAGAGAAATAATAGGCATCAGACGAATAGACATATGCACACCCATGTTCACTGCAGCATTGTTCACAATAGCAAGAAGATGGAAACAACCTAGATGCCCACCAACAGATGAATGGATAAACAAACTATGGTATATACACACAATGGAGTATTATGCAACAATAAAGAACAATGATGAATCTGTGAAGCATCTCATCTCATAACATGGATGAAACTGGAGGAGATTATGCTGAGTGAAATAAGTCAATCAGAAAAGGACAAATACTGTCCTCTACTGTAAAAACTCATGGAAATTTTACACACGAAAAGAAACAGTCTTTGTTGGTTATGAGGGATGGGAGTGGAGCGGTAGGGGGGAAATACTAAATAGACAAGATAAGTGATAACTTTGGTGAAGGGTAAGACAGTACACAATATTGGGAAAGCCAGCACAACTTGTGCAAGGAAAGTTCATGGAAGCTCAATAGACACATCCAAACTTTCTGAGGGACCAAATTGCTGGGCTGAGGGCTGTGGGGACCATGGTCTTGGGGAACATCTAGCTCAATTGGTATAACACAGTTTATAAAGAAAATGTCCTACATTCTACCTTGGTGAGTAGCGTCTGGAGTTTTAAAAGCTTGTGAGCAGCCATCTAAGATACTCCACTGGTCTCACCCCTTCAAGAGCAAGGGAGAATGAAGAAAACAAGATACAAGGAAAAGATTAGTCCAAAGGACTAATGGACCACAACTACCATGGCCTCCAGACTTAGTCCAGTACAACTAGATGGTGCCCAGCTACCACCACTGACTGCTCTGACCGGTATCACAACTGAGGGTCTCGGACAGAGCTGAAGAAAAATGTAGAACAAAAGTCTAATTCACAAAAAAAAACCAGACTTACTGGCCTAACAGAGATTGGAGAAACCCTGAGAGTATGGCCCCCAGACACCCTTTTGGCTCAGTAATGAAGTCACTCCCAAGGTTCACCGTTCAGCCAAAGATTAGACAGCCCCATAAAACAAACAAGATTAATGGGGCACAACAGTCCAAGGACAAGGACTAGAAGGCAGGAGGGGACAGGAAAGCTTGTAATAAGGAACCCATGGTTGACAAGGGACAATGTTGACATGTTGTGTGGTGTTAACCATTGTCATAAAACAATATGTATACTGTTTAATGAGAAACTATTTGTTCTATAAACTTTCATTTAAAAGACAATTAAAAATAAAAAAAATTTAAAAAAAGCAACAACAATGATATTTTTAAGGCTCATCCAAGGGGTTGTTGTAGGTGACATTGAGTCAATTCCAAATTATAGAAACCCCAAGTACAACAGAACAAATTATTGTCTTGTCATATGCTATCCTCACAACTGTTGCTGTGTTTGAGCCTATTTTTGTAGCCACTGTGTCAATCAATCTCATTGAGGATCATCCTTTTTTTCGTTGACCCTCTACTTTACCAAGCATGATGTCCTTCTCCAGGAACTGGTCCCTCTGGGTAACATGTCCAAAGTACATGAGATGAAGTCTCACTCTCCTCACTTCTAAGGAGCTCTCTGGCTGTACATCTTCCAAGACAGATTTGTTCGTTCTTCTTGCAGTCCATGGTACGTTCAATATTCTTTGCCAACACCGTAATTCAAAGGCATCAATTCCTCTTCAGTCTTCCTTATTCATTGTTCGCCTTTCACATGCATACGAAGCAATGGAAAATACCCTGGCTTGGGTCAGGCACACCTAAGACCTCAAAGTGACATCTTAGCTTTTGAACACTTTAAAGAGGTCTTTTGCAGCAGATTCACCCAGTACAATGTGCTGTTTGATTTATTGACTGCTGCTTCTATGGGCGTTGATTGTGGATCCAAGTAAAATTAAATCCTTGAAAACTTCAATCTTTTCTCCGTTTATCACAATGTTGCTTATTGATCCAATTGTGAGGATTTTTGGTTACTTTATATTGAGGTGTAATCCACCCTGAAGGCTGTAACCTTTGATTTTCATCAGTAAGTGCTTCAAGTCCTCTTAACTTTCAGCAAGCAAGGTTGTGTTACCTGCATATCACATGTTGTTAATGAATCGTCTTCCAATCCTAATGCTGTGTTCTTGTTCATATAGTCCAGCTTCTCTGATTATTTGCTAAGGATACAGATTGAATAAGTATGGTGAAAGGATACAATCCTGATGCACACCTTTACTGATTTTAAACTCGCCCTGACCCCTGTTGCCATCAAGTTGATTCTGACTCATAGTGACCCTAAAGGAAAGAGTAGAACTGTCCCGTAGGGGTTTCTGACGAGCAGCTGGTGGATTCGAACTGTCAATCTTTTGGTTAGTAGCCGTAGCTCTTAACCACTGTGCCACCAGGGCTCCATAGGTTCCATACGATCACAATGAAGTGTTCTGTATTTTCCATTCTTTGCAATGTTATCCATAATTTGTTATGATCCACACAATGGAACACCTTCACGGGTAAACATCTTCCTTGTACTCTCTGCTTTCAGCCAAGATCCATCTAACATCAGCAGTGAGATCCCTCTTTCCATGTCCTCTTCTGAATCTGGCTTGAACTTTTGGTTGTTCCCTGTCAATGTACAGCAGCAACCATTTTGAAATTATCTTCAGCAAAATTTTACTTGTGTGTGATATTAATAATATTGTTCAATAATTTCCACATTCTGTTGTATTACCTTTCTTTGAAATGGGCACAAATATACGTCTCTTTCAGCCAGTTAGTCAGGTAGATGTCTTCCAAATTTCTTGACATAGACAAGTGAGCGCTCCAGCGCTCCATCTGTTTGTTGAAATATCTCAATTGGTATTCTGTCAATTCCTGCAGCATTGTTTGTCGCCATTCCTTTCAACGCAGCTTGGACTACTTCTTTCAATACCATTGATTCTTGATCATACGCTACCTCCTGAAATGGTCTAAGGTTGACCAATTATTTTTGGTACAGTGACACTGTGTATTCCTTCCTTCTTTTGATGCTTCCTGCGTTGTTCAATATTCTCCCCATGGAATCCTTCACTATTGCAACTTGAGGCTTGAATTTTTTCTTCAGTTCTTTCAGCTTGAGAAATGCTGAGCGTGTTCTTCCCTTTTGATTTTCTAACTCCAGGCCTTCCTTTGTACATTTCATTATAATACTTTACTTTGTCTTCTCAAGCCACCCTTTGAAATCTTCTGTTTAGCTCTTTTACTTCACTATTTCTTCCCTTTGCTTTAGCTACTCTATATTCAAAAGCAAGTTTCAGGGTATTTTTTACATCCATTTTGGTCTTTTCTTTCTTTCCTGTGTTTTTAATGATCTCTTGCTTTCTTCGGGTTTGATGTCCTTGATGTCATCCCACAACTCATCTGGTCTTCAGTCAGTGTTCTGTGTGTCAAATTTATTCTTGAGACAGTCTCTAAATTCAGGTGGGATATACACAAGGTCGTAGTTTAATGGACTTGCTCCAATTTTCTTCAGCTCCAACTTGAACTTGAGTGGGAGCAATTAATGGTCTGTTCTGCAGTCGGTCCCTGGCCTTGTTCTGACTGATGATATTGAACTTCTCCATCCTCTCTTTCCATGGATGTAGTCAATTTGACTCCTGTGTATGCCATCTGGTGATGTCCATGTATATAGTTGCCTTTCATGTTGTTGAAAAAAGGTATTTTCATTGAAGAAGTTATTTGTCTTGCTGATTTCTATCATGAGATCTCTGACATGGTTTCTTTCACCAAAGCCATATTTTCCAACTGCCAATTCTTTTTCTTTGTTTCCACTTCGAATTCCAATCACCAATAATTATCAATGCATCCTGATTGCATGTTTGATCAATTTCAGACTGCAGAAGTTGGTAAAAATCTTCAATTTCTTCATCTTTGGCCTTAGTGGTTGGTGCATGTTATGGAGGTTGAATTGTGTCCCCCCAAAATATGTGTCAACTTGGTTAGGCCATGATCCCCAGTATTGTATGGTTGTCCTCATTTTGTGATTGTAATTTTAAATTAAAGAGGATTAGGGTGGGATTGTAACACCTTACTAAGGTCACATCCCTGATCCGATGTAAAGGGAGTTTCCCTGGAGTGTGGCGTGCACCACCTTTTATCATACAAGAGATAAAAGGAAAAGGAAGCAAACAGAGAATTGGGGACCTCATACCTTCAAGAAAGCAGCACCAGGAGCAGAGTGAGTCCTTTGGACTCGAGGTTCCTGTGAAGAGAAACTCCTAGTCCGAGGGAAGACTGATGATGGCGAGGATCTTCCTCCAGAGCAGACAGAGACAGAAAGCTTTTCACTGGAGCTGATGCCCTGAATTTGGACTTGTAGCCTACTAGATTGTGAGAGAATAAATTTCTCTTTGTTAAAGCCATCCACTTGTGGTATTTCTGTTACAGCAGCACTAGATGACTAAAACAGTGTGTAAATTTGAAAAATAGTCATAAAAACTGGTCTTCCTTGTAGGTGTATGTATATTATCCTATCACTGAGAGCACTGTACTTAGGATAGATCTTGAAATTTTTTTTTTTTTTTTTTTTTTGACAGTGAATGCAAAGCCATTCCTCTTCAATTTGTCATCCTGGCATAGCAGACCATATGACTGTCTGATTCAAAAATGGCCAATACCAGTCCATTTCAGCTCACTAACGCACAGGATATCAATCTTTATGCATTCCATATCATTTTTATTGACTTCTAGTTTTCCTAGATTCATACTTTGTACATTCCACATTCCAATTATTAATGGATGTTTGCAACTGTTTCTTCTCATTTTGAGTCATGCCACACCAGCAAATGAAGGTCACGAAAGGTTTACTCCATCCACATCAGTAAGGTTGACTCTACTTTGAGGAGGCAATTCTCCTCCAGTCATATTTTGAGTGACTTCCAACCTAAGGGCCTCATCTCCTGGCACTATATCAGACAATATACCACTGCTATTCATAGATTTTCACCAACTAATTTTTTTATAAGTAGATTGCCAGCTCCTTCTTCTTAGTCTGTCTTCGTCCGGAAGCTCTGCTGACATCTGTCTACCATGGGTGACCCTGCTGACATTTGAAAATATTCGTGGCATATCTTCCAGGAACACAGGAACATGCAAGCCACCACAGCCCGACAGACTGACAGATGAGTGGTGGCTTTTTCTTTAGGGCCAAATAATATCCGATTGCACATCTATACCACATTTTGTTTATCCATTCGTCTGTTGATGGACATTTAGGTTGTTTCCACCTTTTAGCAATTGTGAATAATGCTGCAATGCCCATTGTACAAGCATTTGTTTGAGTCCCTGCTTTCAAGTCTTTGGGGCATACATCTGGGAGATGGTTATTGGGACATATGACAATTCTATGTTTCACTTTTTGAGGAACTGACGAACTATTTCCCACAGCTGCTGCAGTATTTTACATTCCCACCATCAATGAAATAGGTGTAATTTTATGTTCACTTTTCAGCTCCCCTATATCTGGTGTGCCTGTGAGCATACTAGTAAACAATCATCTATAGAGAGCTCTGCTCCACAGAAGGAAGATCTGGGGTGTGGTCAAAAGTGTAGGCGTTGCAGTAAGGGCACCTGCATAGAGTACTGAGAGTGAGAAAAGAAGAGGACAGAGTAGAGAACCCTGAGAATCACCAACATGATTAGGCTGCAGAGAAGATGGAGAAGGTAGTAGTCAGTATAAGATGGAGAAGTCAGCATCAGAAGTGCCAGCTGATTCTCAGAATTGATCAAGAACTGAAAAGTAATCATTGGATTTAGATTGTCAACGTTGAGAAGAAAAACGACTTCCATGGATTGGTAGGGCTCAAAGCTCAACTGTAGCAGTTAGAATGGAAAGTGAAAAATTAGTGATATTAAATAGGGATAAAACATATTAGGAGGTTTGGGGATAAGACGGGAAGTAGTGAAGGGGCATGAGGTTTTTTTTCAGCTTTTATTATTTTTCTTTTAACAAATGAGATGGGGTAAATGGTTAAAAGGAGAATTTTAAGCATACAATAGATGTCACAAAAACCGTAGAGATGAGCCAAGATGCAATACAGAAAACAGATTAGAATTAGAAAAGAGAATACCTCTTCAATACGATAAACCGGAAGAAGAAAGACACCTATGAATAGAGGTAAATGTGTGTAGCTGAAGTATCAGTAAGATGACCTTTTTTTTTTTTGGTTTATTGATAAGTGGCAAAGACAAGTATTAATAAACAGGCATTTGCAATACTATGTATTTTTCAGTACTATGAGTATTACAATACTCATTTTGCAATATACAAGGCATGATAAAAGAAAAAGGATGTTTGCCTTGAGCATCGTGCTTTTTAAAAAAAATTATCTATATGAGATCAAATTGACAACAGTAACTCTAAAGCATAGATGAGAAGTTTAGGGGCCAGTGAGCCTAGGTTAATGGTGGTGAAATAGTTTGGGAAGATATAGCAAGAATGGTAACACAGCGTGAAGAATGTAACTAATGTCACTGAATTGTTAACATGGGTGTATATTTTGCTGTATATATTTTCCCAAAAAATAAATAAATAAAGGCTTAGGGTCTAATTTTCTGTAACTTATTAGGACCTAACATGTAGCAGTGATTTTCTTTTTTAAAAAAAATTTTTTTTTTTATTGTACTTCAGGTGAAGGCTTACAGAACAAATAGTTTCTCATGAAACAGTAGTACATATATTGTTTTATGACATTGGTTAACAACCACACAACATGTCAACCCTCTAACTTCTCAACCTTTTTTTTTGGTGAAAATACACATAGCCAAAGATATACCATTTCAAAAATTTCTACATGCACAGTTCAGTGACATTGACTACACTCTTCCAATTGTGCTGCTATTCTCACTTAAGATGAAGGCTTACAGAACAAAATAGTTTCTCATTTAACGGTTATTACACGTTGCCCTATGACAATGGTTAACAATCTCACAACACATCAACAATATCCTTACTCAACCTTGGGTTCCCTATCATCAGCTTCCTTGTCCCCTTCTGCCTTCTGGCCCTTGTCCCTGGACTACTGTACCTCATTAGTCCCATTTGGTTTTATGGGGCTGTCCACTCCCAGGCTGAACAGTGAACCTCGGAGGTAACTTCACCACTGAGCTAAAAGGGTGTCTGGAGGCCATACTCTTGGGGTTTCTCCAGTCTCCTTTAGGCCAGTAAATCCGGTCTTTTTTTTTGTGAGTTAGAATTATGTTCTACATCCTTCTCCAGCTCTGTTGTGATCCTGGTCAGAGTAGTCAGTGGTGGTAGCTGGGCACCATCTAGCTGTACTGGACTCAGTCTGGTGGAGGCCTTGGTAGCTGTGGTCCATTAGTCCTTCAGACTAATCTTTTCCTTGTACCCTGCTCTCTTCATTCTCCCTTGCTCCCGAAGGGATTTTTTTTTTTTTTTTAACATCTGTTGCAGGTGTGGTGGTGGGTGGTGAGGTAAGAAATTTGTAAAGAGTGAACAAGCTTGGAAATGTTTCTGGAATGCTTGTAAAGAGCCATGTGGAAGGTTCCTTTTGGGACTGAAGACCTGTATTTTTAATGAAATTATTTTGGGGAGCTAATCTGCATATGCGCACTTTCATGTGTTTTGAGTGTGTGTGTGTGATGTTCATTAGTTAGGTGGAGGCAGGTGTGATTAAAAACAAACAAAAACAGCAGGCATTTGAGGGTATTGGCTAGAGAGCAGTGGAAAGGATGGGCTGTGGTGTTTAGATTAGATAGGAAAGGAAGTCAATATGGAAGGGAGTGTCATAGAAAACATGCAAAAGTCAAGGGACTGGATGATTTGATGGGATTAGATAAGAGGCACATTGAAGAAACTATGTTAAAAATTTTGAGTGGTATAGGGTGGGGTGCAGCCAGAAAATGGGAAGTTGTAACTTCAGATTTCCAAGATGGCACAATTCTGGGTGATCAGAACTTCTAGGATGTTACCAGGGACCTAAATGCCTGAAGTAAGGGGGAGGCTAGAGTTACTGGAGTTGATGCTGCAAGACATTGAACAAGTTATAATCTGTTTATTCACGTTTTTTAAAAAATATTTTCTAAATCAACCAGAATATAAAATGTAGTTGAACAATATGAAGAGTACATTTGTACTCTTAAAGTCTGACTGTAAGCAAAGTTCTGAATTGATGAATTTTATATATGACTTCCCCTCCTCTTCTTTTTTAGTGTTCTCTATTACTGTTGCCTTGCCCCATTATCCCCCATAACAGACCCACACACCCTCTTCCTCTTCAGGACTCCACTGCTTTCCTCAGTATTTCCCCAAGGTTCCTAAAACTCTGGTTCTCTGACCGGAATGCATCAGTTTCAATACCTTAGAACTTCAAGTCAGCTCCTTAGAAAATGTTGAATAGATGAACGAGTGACTCATATTAGTGAATTGAGAAGGAGCAAAGCAGAGAGAGTGCAGACCCTGGACCAAATGCCTGGTCAAATCCTAGACCTACTACTTACTAGCTGTGTGACATTCAGGAAATTCGTTAATCTCTCTGTGCTTTATCCTCTTATCTGAAAAGGGGAATAAGAAGACCTACTCATCTTGATGTTTTGAGGATCACATTAAAAGAGTTAATATTTTTAAAGCATCCAAGTGCCTGTCACATATTAAGCACCATTTAAGTGTTGATAAGTAAAATTAATGTTATGAATTTATGTTCTTCCTTCACATCCAACTGCTGGGACTCCTGGATACAATACTTTATAAGCGATAACTCTATCGGAGGGACTTTACATCAGCCAACATAGTTAATGATTCTCTTGTCCCCCAAATCACATGTGATTACACATCTCTTACACCTGTGCAGTGCCATCTACTGGTTAAAAAAAAAGTAGATTTAGTGTTCCCTTCATTAATAATAAATTTTTAAAAAGCTTCTGAATTTAAAAAAATGCATTGAGATTTCAGATCTTTAGTAGGATGATACCCTTTCCCCTTATTTATTTTCACAAAAGTGAATTTTGCAACAATGAAAAAAAGCACAAACAATTTTAAAAGAAGGAATTCTTTCTATAAATGCCTTTGTGTTTACTAGACTATTTGGGAGTTAAAACAATACCTTTGTATCTAAGTGTGTAAATTGCTGAAGAGTTTACAAATTCAGTCAGAAAGACAAATGAAATAGCAAGACCAAAGTATTGGAGATCTATGTGGATAAGCAGCCCCCATGTGGTTTATCAGCTCCGTGTACTCAAGCTTATGTCACTTGCTTTAATAGCATTGATTGGCTGAACATGTACACTAGGGGAAGTAAGGAATCTACTAATTTGCAGTAACTGTGTTATCCCACGGATTGGTAGCTGTTCTCTTCCTTAATGTCACACAAGACTTTAGACCTGAAGGATGGGCTTTAGCTAGGTCTGTGCTTCAGGAAAAGGTGAGAATATATAAAAAAGAGCAAGGGATCGATAAAGTGTGGGAGTAAGAAAACTATAGAAGAGAGATGAATTTGTAGATAACAATATAAAAGAGGCTCATAGTTAGTTGAAGGGAGAGATACAAAACGTTAAGCAATCTTTTTCTTAGGTAGTATAAATTACCCTTGAATTGGGGTTTTCACCCTTTTATATCAATAGGTTCTAATGCTGATCTCCTGCTTTGTATGATGCCATCAAACTGGTTTTATGGATCTGCTTTACTGATTTCTTGACTAATTTGACTTGTTGATGTGATGGTTGAAAATGCACACACACATTTGTTTTTTAAGTGTCATTGAAATTCTCTCTCTTTGCATGGAAAGAATTAAATTGAGATGGTTGGTTTTTTATCCCACGTAGTTTGGATTCTTTTCAGGTAGTCAGATTCTACAACTTTGAAACATAGCTATAAGCATGTCTTTAAAAAATAATAATAATAATACTTCTGTTGGAGGACTAGGATAAAGGCAATCTGCCCCAAAGGGGTTTGTTTGTTAATTGCTTTGGTCCACTTTACAAGGTCAAATCCATTCTCCTAATGACGAATCTCATCTGTTCTAGCAGAGAAAGAAATGTTTTCTTTCACTTCTACGTGTGGCAAGAGCTCATTCATCTCAGTAAATTCTGAGGAGAAATCTAGCAACATCAGAGAGAGGAGTATTGAAAGGGCAACTGATGGCCAGGAAGATATATGGAATTCGCTTTCCTGAGACATTCGAATGGTAACAAGTGATAGAAAACAGCTCTATATTTCAGCATGATGTGTGTTGGCTCCTGATGATTAAACCCCGTGAGCCATCTGTGTTTAATGGGTTAGAACTACTTTGTAGCTGCAGTTTTTTCCTACTACTGCTTTCTTATTTATTTGAGAGGAGACCGAACTCCACTTTTTAAAAGTTAAGCGTGTAAGAAACCCTGCCAAGAGAATCAGAAAGAAAAGGGAAATTTATAGCCTAGTGTTGTTTTAAGCATTTAGTAGTCTAAATAAGAAGTGTAGATAAATGTGTACAAGCAGAAGTATAAGTGACCCTCTGTTTATCTCAGTTACATTATTTGTTTAAATTTCAGAGAATGAACCCAATTAGTTTATATAATGGCTAATGCTGTCCCTCAGCTGAGCTATTAGAAATGTGCATAACCAGTGCTAGATGGAGGACGGTGTTCTTTTACTTATAAGTCAAACCTTGGGGACTATGATTGGGAGAAGGCTATGTTTTTGGTTCATATCCAACCAGTGATTTCTGCAGATAAAAATCAGAAGCAAGTGTGGAAATTATTGTACCTTGAAGCAATGTACACTATTGCTGTTATTAATGCAATCGAGTTGGGCTTCTGGTTTAAAATGCCAGTGATGATAATGGCTTTCTGTATGTGCGGCTGTCTTACTCAAAACATGTCACGTTTTACTAACATCTCATTAGTTTTCTCTGACTTAGAGAAGTCGGCAGCCAAAGCACTCAATAAATATTTGCTGAAGTGAACTGAACTCTGAGAACCGAGAAGTGAGGTGGCACTGATCATCAGTGTCACATCTGGGATTGGATCCGGATTCTGTTTTGCCAATGAGTTGGTGATCTCAGCCAATGGAAACAATATTGCATGCAGAATTTCAAATCTAAGAAATCGTTGCACCACTATGTTAATCTGCGCCATGTAACTAGGTGAGCCTCGCAAGTTCTCTTGCCATTTATTTTCACTCTGACAAATTTCAGCGTCTTCCCTTTAAATTACATTTAGCTATATAGCTAGGCCATTAATTTTTTTTTTCTTAATGTGCTTCCTTGAATAATTTATTCCTTTTATTTTTTTCTTTGAACCAGAAAACATCTACAATGAGAAGCTTCTTAGAGCTTTAAAAACATCAATCAATTTCACAGCTAGGAATAAAGGGATCTAGATAAGAAAGATCAATTCCTCCATTAAAGCTCTGTTTATAAAATCTAGGCAAGAGTTTTGTATAAAGTGAGACCAACTTTGATCACACTGAGGCAGACAAAGAGTTAAATACAGACTCAAAAACAACACCCAGTGGCCACAGCTTTTTCTGCTTGCTTTCATGGAGTAGGGAGTATTTTTCCTGTAATGACCTCAGCATCTTTTCTTTTTCTTGGTCAGAGATCAAGGGGTACACCAGTGTGAACCCTTCTTCCCATTGAACTTTTCTATCAACTTTCTGCAGATGTGTATTTTGAAGCTATGCTTTTAATTTTTCTGGGTTTTTTTTTTTTCCTGTTATATATTTATATATAGATCTTACTAAAATATGCATGCTGTCTTTTCATGCTAGAAAAGTTTCAGTTAAATGTCACCCTTTCAACTAGATTGAATATTCCTTGAAGATAAAGGCCATGGCTTGAATTTTTCCTTGCTACCATGGCTACCACAGCCCATTATAACACTGTAAGTTCAGCAAGTATATTGAATTTTTTGATACTGGAAAACTTGAAAAAAAAATGTTGAAACAATTATTCTCTTTTGAAACTGAGAATTTGGGTCTAATTAATAAAAGAGATAATAATAATAAAAGGAAAAGAAATATTTGAAATTAGAGAAAAGTTTTTTGTATGATGTAAATAAAACAAGCATCTGAAATATTTTAATTTAGCATGACCATAGCTTTTCATAACTTATTTGGGTTCTCTTTCAGAGAAAAAGCAATAAATTGTTGTATTCCCATAAGTTCTTATTCTAAGGTCTGGCACAAATTTTACCTCTTTTCTGTGGCATTCCATGATCTCTAAACCACTGAATTAATTACTCTCTCACCAGTCTTTTGATAGCATTTTGCTTGAATCTCTTCTACGTCATATTGTTTGTTTTTTGTCTCCCCAAAGAACAAACACATTAGAGTACTGGTACAAAGAAGGTTCTCAATAACTGTTTGATAAATTGAAGAAAATTGAACTTAAAGATCAGAAATGAAAAAAGTGAAGGGAAAAAAAATCTAACTCAATAGGAGGAAAAATTAGAGCCTATTAAAAAAGCATTGCATTTTAATGCTTCGCTACTGACAAAGTATTTTTTCAAATGCATTTTTTTTTTTTAAGGAAAGCTTGCAGGATAAGTAGGCAGAGGGAAAGGCCTTGAACTTAGAAGATCTTTATATTCTCTAAGCATAAATTTCCTCATTTGTGAAATGGAGATGATAATGATACCCACTGTCACAAAATTGTGAAACTCAAAGGAGAAAATAAATGTGAAAATACTCCGTTAAAGCTCTATGCAAACTTTTCCATTATTGCTGAGAAAACTAAGTCTCAGAGGAAGTGGATGATCTACAAAAAGTGGTAGAATCAGGATGCCAAAGGCCATGCTCCTTCCATGATGATGCTTAAACCATTTCTCCTCTTCCCAAATGCAAGTGCCCATCTACTTTATCTGAGCTATTCAGGGATCCTCGCTAAAATGCCTCACTCACTCATTCAGCAAGGAATACAATAGGTCTCCCTGCTTTAAAAAGTCCTATTCTCTTTAAAACTTACTTTCTTTTAGTGAGTGACAATCTAATAAACTATTATGTACCCTGTTTTATTTCTTTCATAACATAAGACCATCTTTTAGAGTGAAAAATAATCTAATCTGAAAAAATAATTCTGATGCAGTTTTTTAGCCCCTTTTCTGTCTTGGACCCTTCAGGCAGCTTGGTGAAGCTTGTGAACCTCTTCTCAGACAATGTTTTTAAATGAATAAAAGAAAACTCACGGGCTTATAAAGAGAACCAATTATATTGAAATACAGGTATCCAAATATTTACAAAGCTAACTTTAGGATGTAGTAATATCGCATTTTTATGTAGCTTAAGTAACATATTCAGCAACAGAGCTAAAAACTACCTTAATTTAAAAGCAGTGATAAAATACAATTTATACCCTACAATTATAATTATTTTAATATATCTACATTAAGTATTATCTTTGTAAAGTAATAAATAAGGAGCCTTGGTGGTGCAGTAGTTAACTGCTTGGCTGCTAACTGAAAGGTCAGCAGTTTGAACACACCAGGTGGTGGTCTGAACCCACTAGCCACTCTGTGGAAGAAAGGTGTGGCAGTCTGCTTCCCTAAAGATTTACAATGAATGCAATATGAAAATATCGTTTCTCCCTACTGATGACAAAGTCACAGCACTGTTAATACTACTGAAATTTGTTCATGAATATAAAATAAACACATTTCATTCTAGAGGTTAGTAAAAATAAAGACCTCGTGACTTTTCCGTCTCCGTTCAGAGAAACTCTGAATTGCATCCACAGATACACCTTTGCCTAACTTTTCACCCATAAGTTAACCCTGCCTCGAGTAGTACAGGCATATTTTGAGCATTTGAATCTTTTCATGCTCCAGGACTGAACTATGTAAATAGCCTGTAGGGGTCTCCTTTTCCCTTCTACTCAAAACCAGTCATGTTTTGACAATGCTGGCAGTTTTTCTAGATTATGCTTTAAGTCTTTAGTATATATATATAAAGAGATAAAAGGAAATTTTACAAGTATACATAATGTGAAAATCTGTGAAAAAATTTAATATGTAATGTCTCTTATTCTATAGTCAAAGACATGGCAGTAATATAGTGCCATGATGAAATACTCAAGTGAAATTATTCGTTTGCCCCTTGGACTTAAAAAATACATAGTGATATATACAATTCTAAGGCTATGGAGACAACAAAAAAAAGCTTTTTTTCCAACTCTATTTTATTCAGTAAAACTGGAGAATTAGCCAGTCCCAGTCTTGAAGGCTTCCTTACCATTTTTGTAATGCATTAATAGGATAAACATTGGAATATGTTTATTTCAAAATCAGTTATTAAAATGAAAAAAACCCTGGTTTAGCATTTACTATAACCTGTAATACTAAGATTGCAATTAATCAGTTTTTGAGGCTTTTCAAGCTATAAATACTGGGTAGTGCTAGACCTTCATTCTTTGTTTTCATTTGGCTCATTAGTGACTGCCTGGCTTGTATAAGATGTATTAAATGGGTTTTAGAGGCTAAGCACAAAATACTATTTAATATACCATTTTATTAAATAGATTCTCTTATGAAAAAGTTACGCTTTATTCAATGCAAAATATTAATAGCTATAAGAAAATAATGTCTAATTTCTTAAAGTAGAGATGATTAAGATGGCAGTGAAGTTTTAAATAACAAAGATGCACCTCTATATTCTAATCAGATAAAGAAGAAGTCAATCTAACTGGAATTTTAAAGATAAGACTATTTCCATATTTCTCCTTAAATATTTGGCAGTATAAGTGATAATTATTTTTAATATAAATTATACCTAATTTAATTATTATACACAGTACTATTTGAATTAAATATTTAAAGTCAAAATTCAGGATCACAGGTGAATTTTAAAAATTAAGTATTTCAGTCAAACAGCTTTTGCAAACTATAACTGATCTTTTCAATTCTTAATTTACCGAAGGCATTATTTAGTTGCTAATAAAACTAAAGCTACAGCAGTATATAAGTAGGGAGGTGATAACATGAAATGATACTATGGAAGTCAAATCAGCACCGAGTATTTGAGAAGTGAAAGATACAAAGATGAAACTATATCATCTTTGTAAGAATTCTATTAAGTGCAATAATTTGTCCCTTCCTCCTCCCTTGGAGGTAAAAATCAACAGCAGGGATGAACAATCAAACAATACATACCCATAATTTATACACACAATTTCATGAGTTTCCTCAAGGTTATATAGGTTAAGTAACTCTGTTATTCTTTTGAGATATGTTTTCATGACTGGGGCAAAGATTACAGGTCTTTTTTCTACTTTCAGAAGTTACTTAGGAAGAAAACCACTATTAAATATTCATAAAAAAGAAATAAATGATATAACTTCAAAAATCCACAAACTATTTTCTGACATTCCATTTTATGCTTAAGAAAGAAACCACAAACCTTACTTCACACATAAATGTATCTCTTACATGAGCTCCAAACATAAACCACATTGCTCAGGAAAAAGAGTACAAGAATCATCTCTTAAACCATCTCTGCAAGAAAAAAGTGCGGAAGAAGCAATTAGAGGATGAGACAGTCATGGGAGCAAATATCCAAGTGGATGAAACTACTTAATGAAACAAAATTCCCAGTAATCACTCTTGTCAGTAAGGCACCCAAATAAAAGTAAATGAAATACCCCTTAGTTTTTCTAAGTATATAAAGTTAATGTTTTTCTGAGCAAGATGAATTATAGTACATGAAACTTAGTTTACCCTAAGTTCAGAAAGATTAAGGGAAAAAAAAAATCAGGTACTGTGATTCATGTTATGCACTTTTGATTTAGTTTTATCTTTTTTCAATTATATCAAAAGAACATTTTATTATATTTTCATAAATCAAATACACAATTAAATTTTCAACCAGTAAAAAAGAAAGTTGGGATATTAACACATAACGAAGATACATTATTCCTGCAGTTCCTAATGTCATCATACAATGAGAGACATGGGTAAGAATAAAATAGTATTATAGATTTTCATGGATGTGCCTATAGAGAAAGATTGAGAACTCATGGAGAACAAGAACCATGGTTCCATTATGTACTTATTTTTATTATCCCAAATAGTACTTCACACATTGTAGGTGTTTTAATGTGCTGATTTAATTATACTTATGTAAAACCTCAATTAAAAAGATGCTATTTGAATTGAAAAAAGAAATTGAATTCCAGAAGCTCCAACTATTAGATATAATGAAGGAAAAAAATTAGAGTAGGAAAACTAAGAAATAAAATGAAATTTAAACTCGACTCTCTGAGTTTTGGCTCTCACTAAAAAATATATGTAGTATTAGTCAAGGACACTAAAATGTTAATTAAGAAAGTGGAAGAAAATAAAAAGTAATATTTGAGAAATTTTCAAAAAAGAAAATCATACCTTTTAGTTTCAATTTTTAATTCACAAATGCACATACATGAATATTTTAAAAGAAGTCATTATCTTTTAAAATATGAAGAATATTTAACAGCTGCCTAAACAATCCTTGAACAAAAGCCCCTGCATGTAAGCATAATTGTCAGGCCAAAGTTGAACAAGTTTTTCTTGGGAAGAAAACTAAAAAGAGAGAACACAGAAGCAATAAAGAACAAAATTTATTATGAAGTCAGGGAATGTTTGTTTAGGACATCACTCATCTCCATCATCTGCTTGATTTAAAGTTTTATTACAAAAGATGTCTAATTATTATAAATATTCTCCCACTAGGAAGAGATGCTTACTGAATTTACATACTTTTTTTCTGAAATTTAATTTTTTTAATTCATTTATTCTTGTCCTTTAGCCTTTAGGGCTTTTAGCCTTTAGGGCTTCCAGGCAAATGTCTAAAGGCTCCAAAGGACCACAAGAAGATTCGGAGCGAGTACAAAGAGCAGATCCTGCCCTGATTTGAGCCATGGAAGTCATCTTCATTTCAATTAACTTACTTTGCCTTTATGAATTTAAGAGTCTTTCAAGAAGGTTGACATTTCACTCATCTGAAAAAGCTTGGAATGTGACAGGGGAAAGGGAGGAGAAGTAAATCAAAGGGGTTAGCAATTTTCCAGATGCAAAGTATTTTTCTTCCCTTCATTTCCACCAGAAATTTCAGAGAGCCTTCTGACATTTTAATTCCCTATGCGCAACCACAGTAGCCAAAAATGCTGACAGCATAATATGTCAAGAAACAAACGCACACGTATGTGCACACACATACCCACGGAATAAATATAAATTCAAATAAGCTGCTCTTTTAACTGATGAAGATTCTTTTTGTGTATTTATTAGATGTGTGTGTGCACAGTTTAATCAACACAATTGCAGTTTAAAGACAACAGCAGGTTTTCTTTTTTTTTTTCTTGTTTTCAATAACTAGGTCTCTGAGTTCATGCTGGCTTTTTTTTTGTTAAAAAGATGGCATATGAAAAATGTTCTTGTGACTATATTTTTAAAATCACTGGAACATTTCAATTATCGCCTTTAGCCACATGCTTTCAGCAAACTGTGTTCAAAAATTTCATGCGAATGTTGGTCATTTTCGAAAAATACTTTTTCACAGAGTGGAAATTCAGTGAAATATCTAGAGGTAAAGACATCTTTGAGGCTTGGAGATAAAATTCTCTGTAAAGGGGATATGCCATGCCCTCTGCATCTCCGAGCCAGAGCCAGAGACACGGCAGTTAACTCCCCAAAACACCCTGCTTCAATATTTACCTGCCAGCCTTGGTATCTTGACATTTTCCCCGGTGCATTTCCTTCTTTATCAGGTATTACTTTAGAAGGGATTTCTTGTTATACCGAACTAACATAAATCAATCTATAACAAAAGAATTTGTTTAATCCATTTATTCTTTTAAGTTGTGTGATCATATTTCATCGACTCATACAATAGGAAAAAATCTTACTACTAAAACAGAGTTTGTGGAGACTGGTACATGGTAAACCTATTTAGTCTTTTCGGAGGTTCATTCTTAAATTTTAATGTTAAATAATAATAACTATTTAAGCCGGTCTCACTGTATATCTTGACCTTTAGCAGTTCCACACACAGCAGCTTATTGTGGTATCCTTTAAATATGAGAAACAAAAATGTTTTACTTTGCTTTAAAGGAAAAATAAAAGGGTACTGTATGTTACATGGCCCATGAAATATTGGCGGTGTGCTCCTTGGCTTTCATTCGAAGAACTGCAATACTGGAAGACCTCCTTTCAAATTCTGGCTTTGTTTCAAATGCATGTCCATTGGTAGCCCCGGTAAGAAGAGAGTCAGTGAAAAAATTGTTGAGGGGCACGTGGCTGAACTGGTTCTGGTGGTTTGAAAACCCTGTGTAACTGGAATCTGTCCGAGGCGAGTGAGAATAAGGTGTCATACAGGAGGAAGTGTCACGTGGTAACATGCATGAAGTAACCACAGAACCACCACTTGCATTTCCTGCCCACAAATTGTTCTGAATCTGGAACATATAAAACAACAAACATTACATTTACATGTTCTCACTTTTGTTCTCTTGCTAAACTGTATTTACTAAATTTTGTTAACTATTCAATGTTTGCCCCTATTGGGTGGTCTGTAATTACTCTCAATACATAAAACAATGACTCAAAAATAGTTATTTGAAAGTTTCTTCCGTTTTGTTATACTTTAATAGGTCACAAAAAAACCACATACCTGACCACATAAAACATTCTCAAAACATGTCAATCTCTTGAGTATTCTTTTTATAGTCATGATTTTTTTAAATGAATCTGGACGATTCAGTCATGATTCATGACCAATTCATGTGCTTGGAAAAGCAGTTTATAGTATGGTTTTAAGTTTAAAGATGGTTTTCATCTTTCTAAACAAAATGACACAATTACTTTTTTAAGTTCTAAAGTTGGACGCTTGCTGTGGCAGTTTTTCTTGGAAGCCATCGCTGACATTAAGCTGTTTGCTCTATAAAGATATTTTTGATCAAACTCATTCTAGAAAATTTTTGCTTTTATTTTTTTCTGTCCTGTAATCTTGAGTAAACAGATATTTGATTTTACCACATACATGTATACAGGCAGATATACATAATATATGCAGATTTTCAACATTTACTCTAAACCTGGTATATAGTATAGTGAGGTTGAAACAGAAGAGTGGCATGTAAAACAAACTTAAAATTCTAAAGCATGAAGCATTATCAAACGATGGCAGTACCCCTGGGAAAATATGCAAATATTTAGCAAAGAATAGCATATGAGTATAATTAAAGCAATATATAAGATAAAATTGAAAACTTTGGGCCATCATTTGTGCCCAAGAAACTCATATTTCATATTCTTAAATCTCTACAGAAAAAAATTCAATGCAATATTACCAACAAACCCGTTTATGTGAAGCTATTACCACGTAAAAGAAACACTAAATGGAATTGCTATAATATGAATTTTAAAAAGCAAGTATCTTAGGCAAGCTATTTAAACAAGGAGAAGAAAAGAAGAGCAATCACAAGCATTACTGGGAAGGACAGAAAAAATCATGACCAACAGGAGCTGGAAAACGAAAAAGTAAAATGTTGCCTGGTACATAGCAAGGCAGAGAGATGAAGCCTTAGAAGATGAAATAAACACATTTTATGCTTTTTTGCTACATTGTAACAGATTTGAAAGAGAACACAACAAAAATACATGTGTTTGCATCAGGCTTTTCTTTTTAAGCCAGGGTAGTAAGAAAGGAAGACTCAAGAAGGGAACAATCAGTGCTTCCTTATATTTTTACATCAAGATTCTAGGCTACTGCACACAATCTTAGGTGTAGTCTTAAAACACCAAGCTTAAATTAAACTTTCCAGGACAACTTATTTTCAATAGCAGAAAATATGCTAAAGAATCTTCTAGAACACACTGGTAGAGGAGTTACTCTGTTTCTTGGGAAAGGAGCATTTAACCAGTTTCAAAACGTAAGAGAAAACCTGAACAACTAACGTCATCCCTTACGTAGGGATTCAGATTGATAAGATGCTCATTTCAGTGTTATTTTTAAAATGGTTCTTTATGTATTTATAAGTGGCTTTAAGTCTGTTAAATCTGTGATATATACATTAATGACTTGCATCTTTAACTAATCCTTTATTAATATTTAAATCTTCACTGGCTATGTTTTAATGTTGGCTCGCTCTATTATATGTATTTCACTTTAGCCAAATATAATGATTGATGCCAGTGATTGCTGAGTTTTGTATCTCAAACCAACAACGGGCACTGTTAATGTCATTACTCTGTCAAGCTAACTCTTCTACCTGATCTTGGTGATTTTCCTCTGACGCTCAATCAAACACTGTGCTACACAGTAAAAACCACAGTCACATGTCTGACAAAAGAGCTTTCAGGAAAAGTGAACTTGCTTGTTTATTTTTGAAAAATAAATGAAAGGCAAAATAGTGGTAAAGAAGATTATTTGCATTTTCCATTTGCTAATGGATTTCTCAATTTATAAGTAGTGTTGCTAAAACATATTATTAAAATCGTCTACTCATATTCCAAATACACACAAATATATGGATTTTATTAAAATGTAGAAGATCTGTTTTCAAATAATAATTTTTTTCATTATAACATCAAGAAAGAAGTGAAATTTTTTTCTTTCTCCATCAAGAAAAATAATCAGTTTTAATAAATATTAACTAGATTTTACATAAACACATAGAGGCAAATACAAATCTTAAAAGTATATGGAGGTAATGTGGGAAAACAGAATTGTAAAGACAAGTGGGTAAAAAAAAGAAAACATAAAGGCAAGGAAGGTAATTCATGAATGTAAACTAAGCAAAAACTGCTCCCTAAAAAAATATTAATCTACTTATTAATTGAAAGAAATTCTCTGGTTTCTATGACATAGACAAATGCTTTTATTTTTATCAAAATTTATTTGGACATGATCAAGCAGGATAAATTTATTACTTTTGATGAAAGAATTTCTAACATACAGAAATATTTCTGAACAGAACAGACTGGCAAAGTAAGTCAGTACAGCAGTATTAGGCTTGAGAAGATATCCAAATCTTTTGAAGACTTTGCCATTTATTCCCATGGACAGAGATACACACTTCACACAATTTTACCGATATATTCTGTTTCCATGATGTATATCTATGTCTCAATTCCCCTCTCCCTCTTTCTTCCTTTCTCTCCCTCCCTTCTTTTTTTCCTCTCCGTTTTTTACATTCTGACATGTCTTCATTTGACTTTAGGGACCTAGCTGGTTTCTGTGTCAAAAGGTTAGGTGCATTCATTAAAAAAAAAAAAAAAGAAAATCCCCAATGAATTGCAGTTTTACATCCTCTGAAGCACTCCCTCTGGCTGTTTAACTTTCTGATGATGATCAAGATCACGGTCATGATAACAGTTATTGGTTAATTACCATCATTAGGCATTATATTAAATGTATTATTAATATATTTAATCATTTCAATATACTAAAAAGTGTCCTTTTGCTATCCTCATTTTATAGAAGGCAAAACCATAGAACAGAGAGTTTAAAAACCTTACCAAGATTGCATAACCCCAATACCAAAAACAAAACAAACCTATTGCCATAGAGTTGATTCCAGCTCATGTGTGACCCTCTAGGACAGAGAAGAACTGCCCCATAGGGTTTCCAAGGCCATAATCTTTATGGAATCCAACTGCCACATCTTTCTACCATGGAGCAGCTGGTGGGTTTGAACCGCTGACCTTTCAGTTAGCAGCTGAGCGCTGAACCACTGCACCACCAGGGCTCCTTGTAACTTGAATGGTGGAAGTCAAATCTGAATCCAGGAAACCTTAACAAGTGCTATAATAAAATAAAACCTAGTTTTATGAATCAAAATTACTTATTTACTTGTTCATAATCCTAATTTTGAGGGGGTTCATAGGCTTTACTTTTTGAAAGCAAATCCATGATTATTGTTCACAACTGTTTCCTCATCCTCAGGACTAGTATAGCACATGATAAACCTTTAATACCATTTATTAAATGACTGAAAAATCTCTAAGAATATGAAATTTGGACTGATCCATCTTTAGGCATAGCCAAAAATTTATGGTCAATGTATAATATATCTAGATTCTATTTTATGATTTGAACTCTAGAATCACCACACCATATAATCTTAACAGAACTCATGAAAATTACATTCCTATACTTTGCTAACTGTATTTACCTAGGTAGGTTTTTTTTTTTTTTTTCCTATTAAATACTTATTCTCCACCATAGGTGCCTCTCCTTGGAGATTCTGATTATTTAAGCGTGGGTTGTCGCTCAGTATATCTGTACTAAAATATTAAAATAATGATAATAGTAACAGTAATAATATACACATGCAATTCTGAAAATCAACTAGAATTAGCAATCACTACTGAAGCCCAGCTTCTGTACAAATGATAAAGTCCCTTGTACACCTTCAATTATACCCCTGAGAGATGGTTACCTCCTCTCTTAAGAAGCTCGCCTACTTAACAAACAGTCCCATTTCCTTTTGGAGAGCTCAGTAAAAGTAAACTGTCATCTTTCTGTACTAGCGCTTCTATTTCTGTTCCTTTAAATGACACAGAATAAGTATCATCCCCCTTACATGTGAAAATCTTCAAATGATTATTAGGCAATCATTACACTATCCCCAAGTCTCTTATCTCCAGCTAAATATCTCCAGTCCTTTTAACCATTCCACATATGACGTGGTTTCCAGACTCTACACCAATCTGGTTACGCTCCTCTAGATATGCTGACAGTTGTCAACACCCTTTACCCTTATCGATATATGGCATCTACAACAAAATATAATCACGATGTGGTCTGATCACTATAAGGAAACCCTGGCAGGTATCATCTTTGTTCTGTATCATCTACCTCTGTTCACATATGAAGGCAGTATTTGATTAATTGACAAAGTGGTCTGAGTTTGTGGTTGACTAAGTCTACTGCTGTCTAGGTGAGCTCACTCTACTCCACCTCCACGTCTCCACCAATTCTGTTCTTACCTAGGTATCAATTTTTAACCTTTATGCTTGGCATTTACAAATTATATTGTCTAAAACTGTATATTACCTATCTGTCAACAGGGAAGCCATGTGACATTTCCCTCTCTGGCTTATTAAAAGAAACATTATATTTGCTGTTAAATTCTGGAGTGAAAGAATGCATTTTTTTCCTAAATAGGTAACTACTCTTCTTTTTTAGACTATTTCACAGACCCCTACCATCACAGTGCCCAGCACCAAATGATTTCTTGGGTATTTTTGTAGGCCTCTTAGTAATATTCACGGACTTCCCAACCAGGAACAACCTTATTAAATAATGTCCACATCCTTCTTTAATGTGTGTTAAGAAAAAAAAAAATGCCTGCCTTTACATTTTCCCTTTGTTGTGTTTAAAAGAAGTGGAGAACCTAGAGCACGTTAGAACCATGTTTTAATGTGCTTCACGACATTTTTTAAAAGTTCTAGGGGGGTGTTCAAAACATTCTCCAGGAAACTTAGCTAACTGCCTCCCATTAACATGAATGGAAGCTCAGCTAACTTACTATGCTCCACTTTGAACATTTGCCCCTTAATGTTTTTCTAATCAAATAAAAAGTTAATACTTAATTATTCCATGACTTTGGGAATTCTGAAGTTTTGTTTTGTTTTGTTTTGTTTTTTCTGATTCTTTCCAAAGTAAAACTAAATTCATTTAACATTCATTTTTCTTCCAAGGAATTAAAAGCAATAAATACAGGGTCCCCACGAATCAGAGGCCGACTTAAGGACAGCTAACAACAACATTTGTATAAATATTAAGAGCTCTTCATTGTGGAAATATATTTGTTGTGAATTAAAGTAATACGGTAAATCATGGATGTGAAATTATAAATCTCATTTATCTTAGAAACTTGACACAAATATATTCTTTGTAACCAAAACTACAAAGAAAATTTTATTATGCTAAACCTGGAGTATATTTTTAATATATTTGCTGATTTGATTGTTATAATTTTTAGTATTTTTAAGAAAACTTAAAAAAAAAAAGTTTGTTAGTCTTTGCCTTAATTGTGAAAAGTAGTTTTGCGTGAAAAAAAATCTCAAATAGTTTCACAATAGTATTACATATTCTGTGTCCTAATGTTAATGTACTTTAGGAGACAGCAGCCTATGACACTTAATCTGAATTCAACAGAAAGACTGAACATGGAATTACATAAGTAGACCCCTTCCCTTAGTTTTACAGCACCTTCAAACCCAACTAATTAAATTACATTTTTCTATTGAAATCATTTTTTAACCCTATTCTTCTATATACAGATTGCTCCTACCTCCCACCACCACCATCCAAATACACACACGCACACACGCACGCACACACACACACACACACACCCGACTCATATCACATGCCCATGTACTTCCCTGCAGGAGTTAAAGCTTGCTTTAAGACAGAGATCAGGGTTTCACAAAGAGGTACTTGTGATGATGGTACAGTAATAGTTTTTCCTCATTAAAATCCAAGTTTATTTTGGGTTTTTCTCTTTGATAAAATGTTGACATTCACTGACTATTCTGTAAATTATTCAATACTTACCTATATAGATTTATTAGCACATTATCACTATATAATTTAATTTACCATAATTTTTTATATGATCTCTTTCAAAAAATGCAAACATCGCTTTCTTCAAAAGCAGTTCAATGTTTTAAAGAGACCCATTACATACTTTACTAGCATATCCCTTCCTTTAAAATTCAGGGTGATAAAATATTAATAAGAATCATATGCTAAATTATAGATTTTTTAGCTGCTGACCAACTTTAAGTTCCCATTAATTTTTCACATTACTGTTATCGGTAAGTTATGGGCAGGCAAAAAGAGTAAAACTGTTTCTCTAAACAGTAAATTTGCTATCAGTGAATAATATACACTGAGGCTTTGTCCATCTGGGGAAAAAAATGACCTTAATTAATTAAGCAATAAAAAGAGCAATCTGAGATTGAATTAAGGATATATATTTTTTATCAGTATTTATTGCATCTAATTCTCACACATACATACACAAAAAATTAAAGGTGATACACAAAATATTAAGATTTATTAGAATCAATTTACATTTCAAAAACTCCAAAGGTATATTTTTCCAATATATATTATAAAATCAAAGTAAAAAGGATTTTTTCATCAGAAAAGGAACATCTATTAATTACTGACTGCTACTTTTATTTTTAATAAAATTCTACCTTAGAAATGTGTACAGGCATTTGGAACAAGGAAGAATGCCTTTTCCTATAAAGAAGAAAATCACTACTAGATATAATAGTTGTATAAGACATCTAATCTAAGGAAAAAAACTGCTTTATAGAAAAATAAGAGTGTATATCTCCTGTTAGTGCATAATTAAAACCACCAAGTCTCATAAAAATGTTAATATCATAATGACATCAGATAAATGTGTTTAAATTTTGTATTATTCAAATAAGATTTGAAAATGCTCTAAGTAAAAGATATAAGAAACATTAAGAGCATTTTTTCAATTTTTCTTTGTTGGATAGGTTCTTAAATTTTATAGTAATTACTATCATTAAAAAGAAGATTTATAGGAAATCTCACCGTTTATGTCTTTAAATGAAACTTTTCAAATCACCTTATTTGAGGGAATAAACCAATAGCATCCAGCAGTTGCCGTTTTATTATTATCAAGCAACAAGGATCATATTGAGTATTTTCCAACCATTTGCACATTATATTCATGCATTTCAGTACATGCATGATAGCTATATCTGATTCATCAGTGCCTGATTCATATTAATGCCACAAACAAACAAAATTTGCAATAGTAAGAAACAAAGATGAAAATATAAATTAAGTTTTCTTTGGGTATAAATGAGCTAAAACTCAAATATGTAAATACTTTAATCTGCACAGAATATTTTTAACCTTAGAGAGTCCCACTTATAGTCATATATGAACTCTGAATTAACTCTTTGAATCCTGAGTAAAGTCATCTATTTCTACTAACTAAACCCTGGTGGCATAGTGGTTAAGAACTACATGCTGCTAACCAGAAGGTCGGCAGTTTGAATCCACCAGGTGCTCCCTGAAAACACTACGAGGCAGTTCTACTCTGTCCTATAGGGTCGCTGTGAGTCAGAATTGACTCAACGGCAACAGGTTTTGGTTTTGGTTATACTTATTTATA
>NW_004444174.1:2328928-2364471 GCF_000243295.1 Trichechus manatus latirostris
ATATTTTATATATTTAATTAAATCAGTAACTTTATTATAAAAACATAAGCATATTTATTTGAGTAATAATAGACTATCTCACTATATTTTTCCCATGGCTTTAAATATTTGTGCTTTATAACCAGTGAGAAACTGTGCAACATCAATATGACTTGTTGACCTAATGATGGTGACAATTTTGTCCATCCATAAATCATAACAGAAATTTCACTGTATGACCACTCCATTGGTTGTTTTACAGACATGGTAATATTCATTACACAGTGCATCAAGTACAGCTATAGTATTAACATTTTTTAAAGATTTTGAATTTGTGTGCTTCAAATATTTGGAAAAAAACAGAGATAATAAATAAATATATAAGAGATAAAAATATGACAAAACCTACTGCTATTGAGTCAATTCCAACTCATAGCAAAGCCATAGGGTTTCCAAGGCTGTAGATCCCTACAGAAGGCAGACTGCCACATCTTTCCTCTGCAGAGCCGCTGGTGCTTTCGAACCACCGTCCTTTCTGTTAACAGTCTATCATTTTAACCACTGTGTCACCAGGGCTTCTAAAAATGTGATACTTTCTCCAAAGGTAAAAAACTGCTTCAGATGCCTTTAAATTGATAAATCATAGTGGCTGAAGAAGATAAGAGTTCCACATTCTTATTAGCTTAAATAAAGGTAAACTTTAAGATTGGTACAGAAACTGGTGATGGAAAGAAGAGCATGATGAACAATATATTCAATAATCACTGAATTACAGAAGTTTAAAAAAAAAATTAAAAAAACTTGTATGATTACAATGTTTGGAATAGAATTTGCTAAACTAGAAATGTTACACAACTCTAATTTGTGATTTTTTTATTGTCCAACTGATGATAAATTACCTATAACTTGAATCCAACTCTTGGTATGTTCAAATTCCAAGAAGCATATACTTATAAAGTCAACAAAGCAATAGAAAACAAGATAATTTTTGTCCTTCTGTACATCTGGTAAATATAAATTCAGTTATGATTCTCACTGTATACTAAGTAAAAACTCATCCAAAATTTTGGCGGGAAAAAACTTCAGCACTTTTTTTGAAAATTTTAATGATACTCTTTTCTTCATGAGAAAATAATTCTGGCTGATTGAAAATATACTCAAACTTTCCTAAAGTTACCATATTTGGTTGTCCTAATTTAAAGAGGAAAGTATATTTAACTGAATTTGATTTTTCCCTAGTTGGAATGACCAAGACATATCCCTAAATAGTAGATTTATTCAGATTGGATTAGCTTAAATGCTATAACACGAAGACACTACTCAAACCATTTAGCTATATCTCTCTACTTTAGAACAAAATTAATAATGACTAATGGCTATGATAAAATTGCTACTGTTTATTCAGCACTCATTATGTACTAGGCAATGGCCTAAGCACTTTGCATACATTACTTTGTTTAATCCTCACAAATGTCATATGAACTGTTATCTCCATTTTATAAGTGAGGAGAAACGTTCCTAGAAGTTAATTTATTTGCTAAAGGTCTGAAAGCTATTACATGTCAGAGTCAGGATTTGAATCCACAACTCCCTGACTATGAAGCCCATAGTCAATTCATGAATCTGGTACTCTTCAAACCCCAGGATTCAACTCCATAGATTGTAAACACAGTGCTTTACCATTTGAAAATCAATTTTATTCTCACAATAACAAAAAATTCATCATCATCTATACCAACACCACAACTAAAACACCTCCATTTTATAACTGCAGAATCTGAGGATCAAAGAAGTCAAGGGACTTAATCGAAATTATTCAGCTAGTAAATGATGAAAATGATAGTAATACAAGCCAAACCTAAAACCAGACCAAAAAACCCACTGACATCGAGCCGATTCTGACTCGTAGTGACCCTACAGGACAGAGTAGAACTTTCCCATTGGGTTACCAAGGCTGTAATCTTTACAGAAGCAGACTGCCACATCTTTCTCCCACAGAGTAGCTGGTGGGTTCGAACCGCCGACCTTTTGGTTAGCAGCCAAGCACTCAGCCACTGTGCCACCAGGGCTCTTTAAGCCAAACCTAGTGGCCTGAAAATAATGTTTCTTGTAAGAATGAAGGCTGGATGTAATCATCCAGAAGATGTTTACACCTTACTATAAAATATTTTATTTACCAAACTAATTGTTTTTAAAATGCTTTGGTTTCACTACATTAGAAACAAGTTTAGTATCTAATGTCTATAGATGCTTGCTTGCTTATCAAGCTTGAGGAAAAATTATTTAGGGGTCTTTGGTTTGGTGGGTCTAGTTTGCACCAAGAAGTGTTTGTGGAATTTAGTATGAGTCGGAATCGACTCAACAGCAACGGGTATTGGAATCAACTGGGCAGCAACTGACAAAACATCAGTATTTGTAATCACAAAGCAGGGAATTTTGTCTGTTTGAATCATTCACGTATTCCTGGTGGCTAAGACAGTTCCCGGCAAATACTGGTTGGGTAAAATGTAAACTCTGGAATTAAAAAAAAAAAAAATTAGGCTGAAAAGGGTCTTTCTAGTCTGTTCCTTTTAAGAGCGGAGGATATTGAGATCCAAAGAAGAAACATTAATTGCCTAAGACCACAGAGTTGGTTAACAGCAGATTCAGAAACCAACTATTTTAGTGAAAATGGATTAATTTTTGTTTTATAATGTACTCCTAAGTAAATATTAAACTGAAGCAGTCCTATTCACATCTATTTAGTGTATCTATAATTTGTTTAATACTGTGGTGATACAAAGATGAGTAAAAACTGGATCATCTTTTTAAATACTACTACACATTGTAAATGGGGAGGCAGACATTTTCTACAACTCACCACAGTGTAAGGAAGAAAGTGTTGCGCTGATTGAAGGAGGATTCAGAGGAGAGTTCCTGAAGCAGATAAGGTTTAGGTGAGGAGAAGGGAATTCAAGACAGAGGAAGCAGACTCAGCACAAGTAGTGAGATTGTTTAGTTTTTAAAAATATCACGTAGTAAAGAACATCAAAGAGTTTTACTTAGCTAATTGGTAGTGTTGCCAGATGACAACTGATCCTGTAAGCCAAAATAAAGGACTTTAAAAAAGAAGATACCATGTTTCAGTGCTTTAAAACATACTACCTTATAGTATACTACTACTGACAAAACAAATGTTCACAAAGTGTCACTCGTATTGAAATAACACACCTCCCACTTCCTTCTTCGTTTGCTATAGAATACAATCAAGCTTAAGAAAAATAGTATTTTAAATCAGTCTAAGGAGAGAGTAGACTTTTTAAATGATTTATATCTTTGTTTTGTAAGTTAAAAGCAAACGAAGAATTTTTACTTAACAAAGTGATGTGATCTTTTAGGGTCAAAATTGAACTGCTTCATTGCTCAGTGATGGATTCAGAGAAAATGTTGCATAAAAAGCACTGGACTCCTAAACTCAGAAAAACTGAGCTCAAATTAAATGAGTTAATGGCTATAAGCAGGAAGTACAGTGCCTGACTTAAAATAATCTCTCAAATACTAGTTATTATTTTTACCATTATAGTACGGTTACTACAGTGCAATGAAGACCAGTTGAAACAATGTATTTAAAAGCATTTTTTAAAATAGTAACTACTATTTATAAATAAACATATATATTAAATATATATATATTTATGCTAGGTAAGATTATTATCTACACTGAGCAGGCTTGAGGGGACTATTTTCTAAACCATTTCTGTTTTTCATGTATTTCTGTGTATGCTTTTGCTTTCCTGCCAACTTGTTAATTCTTTTATTTCTGTCCTGCCTCTAATATTTTCTACTTTCCAACTATTTTAAAATTAATTTTTTCTATAATTAATAACAGTAACCAAATTCAATGTCCTATTGAATTAAGCTGTTGCATTCTATTTGAGTTCCTATTTTCCCATCATAAATTTCTATTTTCAAGCCCCATGATAAAAGAAGTTTCCTTTAGGCTGAAACTGGGGAGACATAATCTTGGCATAATTTTTTTTTCAAACAAAGGAAAAATTTTCAGCTCAACCACATTTTTTTTTTTAAAGTTAAAATGGAATTTTCCCCTGGCTTTATTCAATATTTGCAGCGGGAAGAGACACTTGATTTCAGAATTTTTGGCAACCAATCATTAAAAGATTTACCTATGGAGAAATGTATATGGATTTTAGAGTATTGTTTTTAATTATTGTTAATGCAATGTACTGTCAAAACTAACTTTGCATATGTTTTCCATGCTGTCATACTTAAATTATAAGGTGGTATAACTAATGCACAAATTATGGAGAAGTCACAAGGAGAATTAACGCAAAATTCCCATTATTTGTAAGGAAAAGTTTAAAATTAATCCTTCTTTGTTAGACTGAAAAATGCTATCAAATGTGTAATTTGATTGTACCATTTCCTTTCCTGCTTTAGCTATTAGACTTCCTCATTCTACTAATCAATAATATCTAAAGCTCTAAGGCACAATAACACAATGGCAAGATAACCTCAGGGGAAAAAGACGGGTACTAGTCAGTATATTAAGACATATTAATCCTTCACATAGAGCTTCATGGGTGCCAGGCACTATTCTAAATGCTTTATGATATAGTGAAAAATAAAGAGTCAGACATAAGGCAAACAACAGCAAGAAACAGAGAAATGGAAAATAGAAACAGGGTTTAAAAGAAACTAATAAAGATTGAAAGAAAAAGATGGAAAAAAAGATACATCACAATGAAGTGTTATGGAATGAACTTATGAATATTTAAAGTCAGCTTGAAAAGGGTTCATATTTCATGACTGTATTATTTCTAAAGTCATTATTGGTCAAGTAGCTCAAAATTATGTAAATTATATTCAGTCTCAATTATATTTTTCTATAGGGTCGCTATAAGTCAGAATTCACTTGATGGCAACAAGTTTTTGCATTATTTCACTGGTTGCAAGTGAACTTCCAGTTTCCTTGAACAAAGCAACAGACTTCAACGGTGCAGCTCAAGCTGTATGCTCTTGGTAGTAATTTACTAATCATTCAAAACTTATTTGTTGGAAGAGATAGTCTGTTGTGAGGATTAAGATCTTGCACATGAGAGCCAGATGACCTGTGGTGAAATCCGAACTTTACCACTAGTGAAACTGAATAAATACCTCCTCTCCGTGCCTCAGTTTCCTCACTTGGGAAATGGGGACGATTAATAACACCTACCGCATAAGGTTGTTGTGAGGATTGAATGAGTTAATATATGTAACCTGCTTAGAACAATGTCTGGGAGCTATAAGGGGTATAGTACTGTCAACGATGTTCCCAGGACCACGCCCGGCACTGTGAAGGCACAGCGGTCCCTACTGTCGTGGATCTTATAGCCCACAGAGCAAACATTCTCACAGTACTTTGTTTAGAAGTAAACTACGGCACTCAAAAATATTTAGTGAATTAAATTTCATTAGCTCTATGATGATGAGTAACTAGAAGTAAAAGTTAAGTCTTCTTACAGCAGGTGGTGGTTGTTGTTAGGTTCTGTCGAGTAGGTTCTGACTCAGAGCAACCCTACGTACAACAGAACAAAAAACACTGTCCGGTCCTGTACCATCCTCACAATCGTTGCTATGTTTGAGCCCACTGTTGCAGCCACTGTCTCAATCCATCTCATTAAGAGTCTTCCTCTTTTTTCACTGACCCTCTACTCTTATAGCAGGTGTAGGGCATTTATTCAAGAGGCACCCATAACTTTGCTTTTCTAGCAAACTCCCATGGAAAGACTTAGCTGCAATAACCCTTTATAGACTGCCCTGTAAGGAACTACTTGTATGATCTTAAACCAATTCCTTAACTCAACGGGGCCTAGTCATTTCACTTTCAAAATGAAGGGGTTGAACAAGGTGATCTGTAGGGCTCTTTAACATACAACATTGTACGTATTATTACATTACACATAGTATTATACATAACGAATTTGGTGAATTTGTCTCAAAGAGTGAAATTCCCAAGACAGGTCTTCAAGGATCATAAAATGGAAAAGAACACAAAAGGCGAGCACAAAATCAAAGGACTGAACTCACACTCCCAGGATATGAATTTACAGTTGACAGAAATAAATATCCTTAAGGTTGGAGCTTCAATGATCTAGTCACTAAACTATCAAGGTATTAACCACCAAGAACAGGAATATTTTTCTCCAGCATATGTTTCATATATGTTTTCAAAGTGGTATCTTTCAATGCATATCATTAAACACTAAGAAATAAAATAATACATGGCCTGGCTGGTAGTTCGAGTTCACGCAGAGGCACCTCGGAAGAAAGGCCCGGCCATCTATTTCTGAAATGCGACAACCATTGAATACACTAAGGAGCACAGTTTTACTCACACACACCCAGGGCCTCCATGAGTCAGAATCAACTCTACAGAAAGTGGTTTGGTTTTCTTGTTTTGTCCTTATATTATATATGTTCCTTTAACATGCATCAAATACAATTTTGAATATCATTATTCATGGTTAGGAAAAAATACCCAGTTACAGAAAGAAATGCATTATACTTACTTGCATCACAAAGTATGAAAGAGAAAAATACTCTAAAAATCATACCAAAAAATTAGAAGAAAGAGAATATACCTTTTGAAATGAGGTAAGAGAGCTCCCACTATGAAAAGAAGTATTTCTTAAATGTGAGAAATTCTTAAATGTATGTCTAGTACTAATTCTATGTTTTAAGTCATAAAATTTTAAATGTATTCTTGAGATAACGAGCACCTTCAAATCTAAAACGACAACAAAGGAAAGTAGAGATATTTTTACATCTAACTGAAGGTTTCATAGGCCACTTTCGACACTTAGGTTACGGGTATGGTTCATAAAACAATAGCCACAGATATAGTATGTCAGGCAATACTTTACCTTTAAAAGTTAACAAAGGAAGAGAGTCCAAATAATCAAAATGCAGAGCAATTAAAGACATACTACTTAGTAATGTTATTTCATTTGTAACAAGATCCAAAGGGAAGAGACCCTGAAATATTTTTAAGTGTATGGCTCTGAAAGAAAATAATAATAAAATAACTTAGTAAAATAAAAATCTAACAAACAAGGAGAAGTTCTCTGGTAGTTAAAATTTTCATTCTTAACTATATTAGATATAATAAACCCTATGCTAATCCTTTTATGGGTATACAAACACCAGCTACTTTTCTTGACCAGTATTCCGTGTACTGTACCATACCTGTGGGTAGCTGTCAGTCCTCGGCAAAACTGATATATCATAGGTGGCAGCAAAATGGCTTTTGGCTTGTTGTATCTGGCCATAGCGTTCTCTTTTTCTCCACTTGGCCCTTCGATTTTGAAACCAAACCTAATTTTTTTAAAAGAGTAGAATTTTAGCTAAGGGATAGCTGATAAAGGAAATGTGGCGTTAAAAGACTTCAAATCAGAAAGGTAAACCAAGTGAACAAAATTACTTATAAACAAATTTCTTTATCTCAGAAAAGGCTTCACAAATTTTAGTTTTTCTTGTATTCTGATATGATAAATGATGTGTCCACAAGGCAACATAATTTAATAGAAAGAGCCAGGAGACATTCAGCAAACGTATTTAATATGTCTGAGCCTGAGTCTTCTCATTTATCAAAAATGAAAAGGAAGTCAGTTATACGATCTTGAAGACTCCTTGTATCTCCAAAAATACTGTGGATAACCCTCCTCTAAGAGAATGCTGAGTCTGGGAGACACAGCTTTTAAGTTTGGGGTTATCAACTCAGCTAATCTCTAAACAAATTAACATCTGGGCCGGGGAAAAAATTATATACATACATATATATACACACACACATACATATACATCTTTAAAACACGTCACAAACAGAAAACTCTTCTGGGTTCTTCCCATACTTAGATAATCTTATAAAATGTTGACCATGATCATAAAAATTACATCAGAAACATGGGAGCAGGGAAAATATCATGATTATTTAAAAACGAAAAAAATTAAGATTATGTATTTTATTCAGTATGATAAGAACTACAGGTAAAATGTAATCATCTGAACTGGAACAATGGTTTTAAAAAATAATAAAGGTGCTAATTATGAAAATTACACCATTTATAATATTTATTTTCCTTTATGGAAAATGCTTAGCTGTCTTCACAATCATTTCTCCAATTTACAACTCTTACAGGTAATAGAAATAATAAAAGAAATGGGACCAATGTAACAAGTATCAAGAAAGCCTGTAAGTTAGTGTGGCCTCTGTTGGGTTATTAAGTTGTCTTCCACAATTTGTCTGATTACTAGAAATATTTATCAAAACAACTATCTTCTTCAGAAAGTTAAATATTCATTAATTCACACTTGTAGATCTCCAAAATCTTCATTTTAATATTTTAATAGGTTAAAGGAAGATACAGAATATTATATTAACTAGCCATAATTTGATACTTGTTAAGTGGAAATTATATAAGCAGCTTTGAGGAAGTTCTTTAATCTTTATAGAACTAAGTTCAGCATATAAACTATTTAAGAAAGAAGGTGGAAATATAAATTGTAAAAAATCTTTCATTAAAATTTATTTGAAATATTCACTTTTTCATATGGAATCCTAATTTTCTATTTCTTTACTCTCACAGTATGGCAACATATTAATGTTGAGTTTGATGTTTAAGCATGTATTGCAAATTTAAGATGGTGCTTTGAAGAATTTTCAGCAATCGAAACAAGGCAAAGATAGCTACCTGTTCAGCATAGTTTCTTAGCACACTGTTGGTAAATGTGTACCATGCATATTCCCAGGGCTCAAGACAACAACAATAAAACAAAACACATTTTCCTGCTGTCTCCACCAACAGGCACCAGAGCACATTAATGGAATTTAGTAAGAAGTTGTTTTTCTCATTGACAAAAAGGCCTTGACGATCTCCCCAAAATAGGTGCCAATTATCACACTTACGTGCAAAGCAGGAAAGAGAACAACCTGAGCAAATTAGGTTCAGGTTAGCTCTCTGTGCATGTTCCTAAGACAAATATCAATCAGGACTTGATGAAATGTTAAGGGGAAAATAAGCAATGTGCACAGCTGATCACTTGGTGCATAAGCATATTTTTCTATGGTTATAACTAATTTAAATCTATGAATACAAGACCAAAAAACACATGCAGGACTCATGTTAATATGTGGCAATTCTAAAAATCTCTGTTGGCATCAACTTTCTATATATTTACTTCCTAAACTAAGATAAAGTAACCATTTGCCTCCACAAACTAAAGCAAAAATCTGCTGCTTGTTATCCCTGCACTGCCAGATGTTGTCTTTAATGAAGGGCCTTACAATAGCTTAATCTTAATAAGGAATACTGTTACTTCACTCAGAACAAAATTTTTCACTATTTTTTCAATTCTCTATTGTAGTTTATAGGAATTGCAAAATTCAATCTTAAATTTTAAAAAGCACGAAAGAAAAGTCCATTCTCCTGTGTTACTGTTACACTTAAACTCTCAGTTATTACTTGGGAACTGATAAAATATACTTAAATAATATCAAATCTAATAAAAATAAAATAAAGCTAAGAGGTAGAATTTTAGCCGGTGTGATTTTTCTTTTTCAAATTATTAAAGAATTTAAATATATTAAATAATTCAATTTGATAACTTCTGAGTACACTTTATAAATAGAATTATTTATAATAAAATTATTTTAAGATCATTATTCCTATTGCCTCTGCAAAACCTATAATTTATCTAGATTTAAGAAATATTATAATGAAATAGCACATATTGGCATTAGGACTAGAAAACTGTAAATAAGCCATTTCATGTTTCTTTAATTATATAAAGTGAAAATGGATTATGGTAAACATAAGAATTAGGAGTTTGTGGGATTGTTTCATTTTTTTGTTTTATTACAACTCAAACTTAATAAAATTATAGATTTATGGACTATTATGGAATAATTTACGAATACACAGTATATACCTTAAAAAGAACCTCAATGACTGATAAAACAGAAAAATAATATACATCAATAACTAAATGGACAACTATGATTCTGATTTTCACTCTTTAAAAATGATTTTTTGCTCTCTTTAAATAATTGTCAATTTTTATGCCTTTGGAATTACTCAAGTGTTCTTTCGTTTTATGCTTTTGTGTGAGCTGTCAAATCCTGTGCAAGTAAAAAAGAATTTTAGTAGACCTACAAGCATATATTATGTTATTATAATCCTCAGTCCCAGAAACAGTTCCTTCCTTTGTGGTAAATTGCAATTATTTAATTATTCTAACACTATTCCTCCCCCAAGACCTCCATTTGTCCCCTACCTGGACTCTGGCCTCAGTGAGCTCTGTCCTCAGAGCAAGCTGTTCTCTGACATACACATCCGGGTAATGGGTTTTCTGAAAGACCTTCTCCAGTTCCTCCAGCTGCAAGCTGGTGAAGGTGGTTCGGTGTCTCCGTTTCTTACTGCTGGATACGTTGCTGTCACATTTATCCCCAAGTTCATCCAGTTCTCCCTTTTCTGGCATCCCTTTCACGGGAGACATTCGGAGACTGTTACAGTTGTCCATGGCTCTATTCAGTTCCGTGTGAAGAGGCTGTCCTTCGACTTTAGCGATTCCATAGTTCACTGTACCCAGAGGGGAAAAAGAACAGCTCTCAGGATTATGAAACATTTCCATGGAGAAATTAAGTTGAAGTAATTTAGAGAATTAGGAAAGCAGTCTGTTAATGATTTACTGTGCCAATATTAATTATCACATTAAGTACAATTATCATTTCACTGTGGTACAGCTTAAAAATCATTAAAAACATTTACATAGAACTCATATAATTTGCCAAAATTCAGTTCCATTTTACAGGGTTAATGTAATGGTTATGCACACAATTTATAATCAAAATAATGTAGTCAAATTGAAAGATGCTCTAGACTTAAAGAAAAATTTAAGTAAGCATTATTTCTGAAAAGTGACCCAAATTTAAAGACATTTATTTATTCACAGCAGACAAAAAATAGCTCAGGGAAGATACTCAATTTTTAAACAGTATCTGTAAAACAAATTCCAAAATCTTCTGAAAAATAATCTTCCCCCTCCACACAGATTTATGATGTGGTGTTATGTCCCTACATTGTGAATATTTTGAGTATATATTCATGTCCATGTTTTTTAAATTCTTTTAAAAAGTGATCTAATAAGAAATGAATGTCATAGCAGATTCTAGAAAGTGCCTCCTACAGAAAAGAGAAAGATTTACGCAGATTTCTTCAACTTAAAAATTCATCTTGAATCTCTTTCTAAATATGTCATATTTCTGCTTAACTCATGAAATATGTTTTAGGATGGAAAGCTTTATTTTCCCTCCAATAAAGTACAGAGATTCAAACATCTATTAAAACATTACAATGGATGGTATCTGGCATTCTGTTAAGGGGTGTTTTAGTTTCAGTAATTTCCTTCAGATTTGATTGCATGCTTGCAGTATGATATAAAACAAAAATGTATCCTGTAATGCCACACACACACACACAAACACAAATAAAACGGCTGCATATAATGACATGGGAAGCATTTTTTTTAAAAGTAAATAAAGTCACTCCAGCCAGGACCGTAATTTCCAATGGTATGTCATTCTTACTTTCGTTTATTTCTGTTTTTCAATTATCCCCCATAATGTATTTTTACAACTGCGTTAATCGTTATAAAAACATATTCAAGTTTAATGCCTATATAACGTAAATTCCTGTTTTTGTGTAAGCCTATGGTTTTCATGCAAAGGAAGAGGTTATGTAAAACTAAATATAAATAAAGAAGAGGCATGACTGATTAAAATACGGTTTTGTCTCCGTGGGCAGAGTTAAAGGAGGAACTGCGGCAATTAGCCCCGGAATGGGGGGAAGGGAAGCAGCGGTGAGGCTAAGGGAATCTCAGCAGAAAGACGCGATCTTTTCTTAAATTAAGCGGGCTGCTGCCTACACTCATCTTAGTTAATACTTTCTCGTTAAAATTCATCCTAATAGTGTGAAGTTCGTTTAAAAGTTGAGAAAGTATTAAAAATCATATTGAATCACCTATTTCTCTTCTTATATTGAATTTCCGACAATTTAAATTATGATTGAGTTCAATCCAGCAGTCAACATAGGGCATTAGAGAACCATTTTTAAAAAACCGTCAATTGCATTAACTTTATGCATACATCTAAAATTCAAAACAATACCGATACTGCAGTCTCAAATACAGCCAATAAGCCAAAAATTCAGGATATGAAAGATAAAAATTGACTGCCCGTCTTTCTAAATAAATTACTGAAACGATTTAGCTGATTGTTTTCCCTACCATTGGCGCCTTTTTTATTTACCTTTGCAAGTCAAAAGTTCCCTGTAACGTTAACAAATAAAATATAAAAGATAGTTTTAAATTTTGTGTACAGAATATTTATAAAATTATCCAAGAGCCAATACCTTGCCAGATTTTGAACCTTCATTAAAACAGGGAGCAGGAGGCTTGTTGTAAATATTTCACACTTAATTCGTTTGTTATTTTAAAGCAACCCGCTCCTTACAGATTAACTGTGGAATATATACAATGATAACGAAAAGTCCTCTTGGAATTGTAAACTTGCTTTAGCTGTCGCGATCTGAAATAATAGGTTTGTATTGGGTTACAAGACAGAAAAGACAGATGGTTTGTTTTGATAACATTTTGACTTTGAGATACTTAGACATTCAAAGTTGAAGATTTCACCCTGAAGCATTCTGAGAGACTTAAGTGACTTAAGTAGTAGAGTCAGAAAAATAGACAATGATGAATCCGGGAGT
Source organism: Trichechus manatus latirostris (assembly GCF_000243295.1). Taxonomy (NCBI): domain Eukaryota; kingdom Metazoa; phylum Chordata; class Mammalia; order Sirenia; family Trichechidae; genus Trichechus; species Trichechus manatus. The sequence continues at coordinate 2,341,711 of NW_004444174.1, forward strand.
GACTACACGGGTGATTCTTTGCCGGAAGCTATTTAAAGTGATTTGGCATTTAATAAAAATTTACGTGAGTTCTACTGCAAACGCAAAGGAGGAAAAATCTCAAATTCATAAAAGCTAATCTAGCAATCCTCCAACTTCAAAAAAGAAAACAGCTCACCAAGTCTTGGAACATTAGGAAAAAAGGGGGGGGGTGGGGGGTTCACCGAAAGGAACTCAAAGTTTTCCGACTCCTGACGACTGAGACGTTCACTAAGGAACTGTGATGGATTTCAGCTCCGCCCGCCCGGCAGCGAGCCTAGCAGAGGAAGCGCGCTGTCTTGGCTCAGTTACGCTTTACTTAGTGCCTTCTCAGTTTACGCCCGGGTCCAGGATAGAAGGACTCCGGGACTCGTTAGAAGACAAGACCGGCAGCGAAAAACACAACCGCGCGGAGGCGAACCAGCGCCGAATCCTTCCTTTGCCCGCAGCGGCCGGAACATCGCTTCCCAAAACGCGCACCGTTTCACTGCCTTTCCCCACCCTGTACCTCCCTCGCTCTCCCTTTCCTTCCTTCCTCCCTCCAACCTGTCCAGAACTGTCCCGCACTTCGGGTTTCCTGAAAGGTTGCCTCGGCTCTAACTAGTGCGCAGGCGACTCACCGCTGCTGTCCTGACAGGGCGAGGTCCTCTCCAAGCGCACGTGATGCTCGGCGCGGGGCAACGGCCCGAAGGCCTGCACGCATTTGCCGGCTGACGCTTTGCTGTAAAAGGACTCATTGTCCAGCGTCTCCATAACGTGCTCCAACGCGCCTCCTGCGCCCATGTAAAAGTCACTGTTTTTACTCGGCGGGCTCTTGAGGGCAAACTTCTCGCTCAGAAACTCCATAATCCTGGAAGGCTGTGGCGGAGTTCCCCGGGCGCGGAGGCTGGAGAGCGCTGGGGGAGGAAGCGAGTGGGCGGGAGGAGGGAGGGCCGGAGAGGAGGAAAGGGGAAGCAACGCTGCGGCGCCGGGAACTGCCCAGCTCCGAGCCCTTTAATATGTCCCGGCTGGAAAGGGGGCACCCGAAGTTGCTTTTATATCTTGAAACTCAGCTGGGCTCCTCGGGAAACCTCCCAGTTCTAATGAATATGAAAATAGCAGGCGACTAACTCCACCCCGGGTCCCCCTCCGCCCCCACCCTACCCCCACCTTCCCCACTTACCCGGGCAGGGCGCGTCCAGGCCTAGGTTGTTAGACAGACAGCTCCATTTCAGACATTTGCCAGAAGGGACGAGGCCCCGACACCCAGAAACATAGACGCCGCGACAGTCGACTGGCATTTCGGAAGAGTTGGTGAGATCGCAAAACAGTTAACCTTCCACTCCCCGGTCTCTACGCCATCCGTCCTCCCGCCTGGCACCCCGTCGTCCCCACCCCGCCCCCCCGCCGGCCACTCACTACCAGAAAGATTTAGAGGCGTCTTAAGAACTTGAAAGGAAGTATTGCTCGAAAGGTCGTTTATTTCATCCGTAAACCGTTTGCGTGGAAGATCCACATTAATCTGAAGCTCAAGAAGCCGGATACATTGGCAGCTATTAACTAGGACTGCCGTGGTAGAGGGGCTGCTTCTGCTTCGAACGCGCAGAAACTCGGCGTCCCTTCGCGCTCTGCCCTTTGCGAGGCCTTGGCCTTGCCTTTCTCTCTGGAATGCGGGGTGTGTGGACGTGGTGGCGAAGGGTGAGAGAGGGAAGCGGAGAAAGAGGCACTGAAACGATTGACACCAATACCAGCTATTTCCCTACCCTCCTCCCACCCCTCCCCTTCCTTCACGATTTTATCATTAGATGCAGATTATTTTAAGAAAGCCTGTTAGAAAACGTGCCTCCAAAGGGTCCTTAATCTGGGCCAGAGGAGGGGCTTGTCTAGGCCAGAGGGAGATTTATGAGGAAGAGGAGGACGGACTTCAGCGCGGTTTTTAAATAAATTATTTTTATTTTTAAAGAGTCGCGGGAGACTTATTTGAAAAAGGCGTGCGGGGGTGGGCGCACTCGCAGGGCAGTGTTCCAGGCGCTGGTAGAGCCTAGGCCTCTCCTTCTCTCTGGTGGGGACCTTAGGACGGGCGGGGTGCTGGTCGCTCCATGAGGGCAGGGCAGCACCGCGGGCTGAAAGCCCTTCTGTGTGGCTGTGAGCCTTGACCCAGGCTTCCGAGGGGCCCGGGGCGTCTGAGGCAAATGCGTTCAGCGCCTTGGGCATGAAAAGACCATTTGCAACAGGCCTCTAAAACTGGCAACTTTGATGAATTGTCCTCACAAGTCTGGGGCAAGGTTGCGCTCTGTCAGGGAGGCCTCTCTGCTCGTGGGTCCTCACAGACTTTCTTGCCACAGGCTCTTGCAGCACCCGTCGCGTCTCCCGAGACCAGCGTGGCAACTAGGCCACGGTCTTGGATGGAAAGGGAGTGGCGAGGGCTTGTGGGACCAGTGAGGCCAAGCCCAACTCTGGAGGGCATCGGGTGGGTCCGGTGATTTCCTTCCTCTTCGGGGGTCTTGGCTGACCCACGCCGCATTGGCGAGACTCTCTTCGTGCCTGGGCCAGGCCGCAGCCCGGCAAAAACAACCATGGAGTGCTGCGCCCCCCGAGCTGCTCCTTAGCATTGCCGTAGAGGCTGGGTCTTCCCTGCACACCCAGGTCGAGCCCGACGGACTCCCCGCGGAAGGGCCCGGGGCAGCATCCTCAGACAACCGGCCGGCGGCCCACGGGGACTGTTCTCCCGCGGAGGGACGCAAAATCCATTCAGGTGGCACCGCTCTCGCGGTGTTGAGAGCCCTCAGCTTCTGGCGAGTTGACTGTATTCCGGCGTAGTTGATGCTAATATTATTACTGTGTCCCAAGTAGTCCAGCAAGCACCCACAGCGAATTGTTAAATCTCAAAGGGCATCGTCAAAGGAAAGCGTTCGGGGACCTCGCACCAGGAGAAAGCCAGGGTGAGCCATAGTGCGGGAACTCCAAGCTGGGCTTTCTCGGCACTGTGCGGCGGTTCTCTGGCTTGAGTCCGCAGAAAAGGTCCAGGAAGCTAAGCGCATGAGAGATGGTGCCCTGTCGCACTCTGACCCTGCCTAAAGCGGAGGAGCAGCTGTATGCTTCCTGGACAGTTTCTAGGCGGTTCCTGGACCGTCCCTGTCGGAATGTTGGGTGTGGTTCGGTGATTTTCGGCTCTGTCCTTTCCTCCTCTGCTCCTTTTTACTTTCAAATATTCAGATATCAAGAGAAATGGTCGCTTAATATGTTTCTAAAATTCACAGCAGCAAGATTAACACCTATTGCTGACTGGAAATATACAACCCCTAGCTATAAACGTAGTTATGTTGTAGAGCTCTGTCAGTTCGTTGTAAGTACTCGTCTTAAGAGCCCTAAATTCCCTGAAAAACATTCGGTGTCTTAAACGAAATATCTATGATGCAGGCTGTGGAGTTTTTACACCAATAAAGATCCGGCATATAGAGGAACCTACAGGGGAGCCGAGGACAACAGCTGCCTGGTAAATTCGTTTCCACTCTGCACTCCAAACTCAATTTTTATGGTAGTGGTAGGAAGGATGGGATGCAAGGTGTCACCAACTCCAGTTAATATTGCTTGGAGCCTCCTGGAACGCAAATCTATTACACGGAATCCTGTGTGTTTTGGGACATGTAACCACATGTGCCCATAAAGAGGAACAGCTAATGGCAAACTCCCATAACCAATGCTTTATCTGCAGTTTTTGGCAAGAAGCTAGGTCTCTGGTTGCCAAGAGCTGCATTAAATGGATTTTGAGAGGTTGAGATGGAGTTTATTGTAATGAAACAATTCTAGTCATTGGAGCACTTGTAATAAATCTAAAATAATACTAATTAAAACAATAATAATTAAATGATTTTGGGAAGTCATAAGAAAGGAGAAGAAATCAGTCGTTTCACCTTGCCTGAGAGCTACCTGGGCTTTTTCTGTCTGATACTTTGGGCATAACCTCCTTGGAAATTGACCATAGCGCTTTGATAAATGCTTTCTGCTACTCTACCGATATCCCAAGTGGTTTCTACTTGCTCAGCAGGCTTTAAAAAGCTGGTCCTTACTCCCACCCCCATTCCAACCCTTCCCAATTCCATCTAGTCGCCTTGGACTAGGCCTCGCGGTCTAGTGTTCTGAGGGGCGACCAGCCAGCAAGAAACAGCCAGTTTATTAAGCCAGGTTCCAAACAGGATTTTATCTGAGCAGGCTCAGCCTGTCTCCCCTAGGCTTTCCTTCCGTTGTCTGTGCCACCCTTCTACTTTGCCTCTGAGAGTACTGTTCATCTCTTTGAGTACTAGAATTCTAAACTCAGAATTCAGCTACTCTTGGTTCATTTCAGTAAACAAATCGACCTGGACTAAAGCTGTTGCCTCTCAGTTTTTCATTTGCTTTCTTCCAATATGAACTTTCCCGATGGGCACCAACACTTGAAGTGGTGAGAGTGAGGTGAGGACGGGTTAAGAGAGGGATGGAGGAGGGGAGCCATATATTTCTTTCAAAGCCTACCAAAATTTAGGACATCCTGGGATTCCAGCTCTTTCAGATCTCTGGGCACTGTGTAGCAGTTGCTGCTTCTTCACATTTCCTGGGTGGGAATGAGGCACGGTGCTTGTGGACTGCCTCAGGAAGGAACGTCCAGAGTTGAGAAAGCAAAAGGATGAGGGATAACAAGACCTATTTCAGGTTCAAGTTGCAGCCTGGTTGACAAACAGTTGTCTTCTCTAGTAATTGAGATGTTTTGGAGTAAACTAGAGTAGTCCTCTGGCATTACTGGATGCTAACAAAGTGGAAAGGCTATTTTGTGAAGGTGAATCTTACGCTCCAATTTGAAATTACATCTAACTTGCCTGCACCCAGTTTGTTGGTTTCTTTGTTTTTTATTAAGTGCCAACTCCCAAAACACAGTGGTTTGAGGTGTTTTTAAACGTGTCCTTTAATTCACTCCCTTTAGAGCATAGAACTAAAGTAATTGCATAAAACTATCAGAAAAATCCACTCAAATGACTATTGGGAGTCTCACAACCCCAGCTAGTGCTTTATTAGGAACTAAAGTTTGGGTAAGAGATTGAGAAATTGGCAGTCATTCTAAGGCAGTTCGACTTACTTAAAAATCTCAAGGACTAAAATTTGCCTTCAATGTCCCCCCTCCCAATATATTTCAGAAAAAGAAAAATATTTCTATGTGCATACATCGAAACAGTAGAAGCCTTGTGTAGACAATTCTACTTCCTTTCTTTCTCAACCTATTGAAAGAAGTAGTAAAAGTTACATGGTAATAGTGGGGATGTCAAGGTAGGATTCCAAGAATTTTAGTCTTCGCACTTTTTTTTGCAGTGAAAATCTGAAGCATATTACTAAATAAAGCTAAGGAAAAATGCATGCTTAATTGGAAGAACTACGCCAAATGCAGAAAAGCAAGGGTATGGAAAAAGGGAGGTTGGGGGAGGCTGGAGTGGAGGGAAACTCTCATGAAAAAGTACTAAAATAATTTAATGTCATGTAACATGGCAAGAAGCCAGATGGCCTCATGTTTGTGTGTGCTCTGCTGCTGTTCTCCTTCCCTGGCTTCATCTTCAGCCTTCCCACAGCTCTATAGACATAACAGATAAAGAAATACATTTTTTATTGAAGCAGCTCAAGAATTTTCATCAAAATAGAAGTATATCCACAGACAAATATTTAGGCTTTTATTTAAAATATATAGCCCAATCCATCATCTACTCTAGAAAATACACCTACACACTAATATATTACTTTGTCACATTTTGAAGCTTCTGCCTTGTGAAAAATAATTACCTGAATGTTAGTCAACCTTGTCAATCTTACAAATGTGCTGTTACAAAGCTGCCAAACAATATAGATAAAATTTTTCTGTGATTTCAGTGACAATATAAAGATTTTGCTGTTTCAGAAACATATGATTTTTCAAAAATCTATGCTTGGTTTTTAATTCCAACTTGTTTAAGTAATAGCTTTTTACACAGTCCCCCTTTTAAAAGAACAATTGATTTGACTTCTCTCCTAAATGATTCAATTTTAATTTAAAAATCTAAGATGACTTTTTCCCTCTGCACAAATATTTCAACTTATCTAGCACGTATTTGTTTCCTTTTACTATAGAAATTGTTTACAGTTACTATAAAATATTTTATTGCAAATATAAAAAATCGTACTTCAATCATAATCAATCACCTTGATCTCTCTCTGTGGCTGTCATCATTGCTCCAGAAAGTTATGAATACAATAAAATAAAAGACCCTTTAGGTTAGAGTTCTTCTACAACATATATAACTTAAATAGTGCATAATTAAACCGTTTTCAATTCATAAACCCAGATATCATTAATTATTAATCATTTATCTAAAACTCGTTTTCTACTATTTTATTTGAGATCTAAGTTGTTTAGAACTTCTATCCAAAGTATTTTAAATGTGTTTATTCTTGCTCATCTACTAGATATGTCTTAAAGACAGGCTGTCTGTTTTGAAGAAAATGCCTTGTATGGACTTTCACGCATTGAGCTTTCACGTTTTAGGGGAAGAATTTTATGAAAGAAAATCTCAGCATAGATACTGCGGCAAATGACTGCTGTTTCTCCCTTAGAGTGGAATTATAAAACGTTAAGTGTAAAGTCTATGGTCATAAAACAGACCTGACCGTGGTATGGCCAACAGACAAAATCAAGGCAGCTCCAAACGGAGAGGCAGCTTGTCTTCCCCTAAGACCGGCAATTACTATGCCCCTCCCCCGCCCAAGGGTACCCTTTACCTCCAGACTGGGACAGGGTTTGGGCGCTCAGGCAGTGTGTTTAGAATCTCATTGCAAGCAGCTGAAAACTGTTCCAAATCTAGCTTAACCTCTTTGCAGTGGTGCCTTTATACATTCAACAGAGAAGAAAAACATAAACCTGTTTATCACATCAAAGGATTATTCAGAAAAAAAAAGGCGGGGGCGGGGAGAGCTACAACTCCTTTATCTCAAAAATCAATATGAACTTTAGAGAAAGGGAAAGATTAATATGCATTTTCACTCCTTGGGTACCCCTTCTCCCTCTCAGCCTGTCTTGCCCGCCCCCAGCAACACGGATTCCTGATATGAATTTTGATAAGTGAGTTTGAATTTGCGAAGTGTCCTAAGAAAAGTTTCGGAACAAAAAGCTCTCTGTGGCTCGCAGAAGGAAAGCGGAGCTTGTAGGACGCCCCTCCTCGGGGTGCAGGACGTGGGGCGGCGAGAGGCACCCCTGCCCGCCCGCCGGCCCAGACCCTGGTCGGGGAGCCCGCGCCCTTGCTAGCGGCGGCCGCCGCCCCAAATTACGCAGATCCTTTCTTGTCAGATACGTGGATAACGCTGTGTGCGAAGCAAGCCGAGAGGCAAGTCGAAGCGCCCCCTTGCTCGCAAGGACCGCCACCTGGTGCGCATCTCAGTGCAAGACCACCCTCCGGGCTCTTGGCCCCGGGGAGCAGCGCGGAACCTCCCTGCTGGGCCTCAGGGGTAAAGGCTGAGTCTCCTAAAGCCGCATGATTTGACCTCAAGGCAGCAGGCGAAGTCACCTACGACCCGGGACGATCTGTGGTTAAGAGCGCATACGTGGAGGACTCTCTATTCTGAGCAAAAAGAAAGAAGTTTCTCTTCTCCTGTAAACTTAAAAGAGCCTCGACGAATACAGAAAGAAGTTAGTGGTTAACCGATTTGCTGCTAATATTTCATCGGTGGTGCTTTCTCCCCTTTAAAGTCTAACTCTTGGAAAAACAACGTATTTTAAGCCTTCCATCCAAATATTGGTATTGGCAAAAAAGATCATCAAATCGTCCCCTGGAAAGGACAGTGTCCTTTTTGTTTCACAGGTTGGCAATCGGAATTAATCCATGGTATCACAAATTGCTTCAGAGATTTAGAGAAGGCAGGAGACTTGTAACTCTTTGACAGTAGCGTGGTGTGTGTGTGTGTGTGTGCGTGTGTGTGTGTGTAGTAATAGTAGTAGTAGTAGCAGCAGCAGCAGCAGTACCTCGTCTTTTCTACCTGCCCACTCTCCCTCTTGTGGAATGCCCGGTTTCAGCCTGATTGCCCGAAGCGATGTTCCTAGCGAATACGTTAAATGCCGGACAGCCATCCTGTCCCTTCTTAAGACCTTGTTCTACAATAAAAACTTAACGTTGACTGACTTTTTGACACCCTGTACCTCTATACATAAGGGTCGCTGTGTGTCTGAACGGACTCAATGGCACCCAACAACCACCTCTAGTAGGGTGGTGTCGGGTCATCCGAAGATGTATGCTACAATCAAGTCCTCAGGACTTTAGCAGATTAAGTCATCTTTTAGTTCCTACATCACATGCCCCAAATGGGCCTTTCAATCGTAGAACATTTAAGCACTTTCCTACCACTCAAAATTTGCTGTCGAAGATTTACAAAACCTCATAAACACACACTTTATTGGTAAATTTCAAATATAATAAGCAATTAAAATAGTGTCTGCTATTCTAAATACTTCCCAGAGTATTTTAAACAGTTACCAAAAAGAAAGGAAATTTTTTTTTTTAGACAATTCAGTTATATCTGGTTCTTTGTGAGGTTTCTAACTAGCACTTATGCAGTCTCTAATGTACTTACAGGGAATCCAAATAATTCCAATAAAGTACATTTCTAAGTAATATTCTTGAAATTCTTATTTTATACTGTATTAAATTCGCATCTGCTTCTTTTGGGGGGAGGGTTTGCAGTCATTCTTTCCCTAAATTAAGAATTGCTCAATAATTGAATTAGGTAAAATAGAATTTAAGTAACTGATTATTTTGTTTTGAGTAAGAATGCCCTTTAAACTTGCATTATTTGTAATGTTAATAAAACTGAATATTCTTAGAATATATAAAGAAAGAAATGTAAATGTTGGCAAAATGAATTAAGGAAAAAATTTGTTAATGATTACACATCTTTAACGAAATAAAATAGGTCTATAGTCAATGTCTCACTGAGCTGTATAACTTTCTTTGGGTATTTATAACTGCTGAATCCCAGTGGAAGCAAACCATTTAGGATATAAAGGTATCTCTAAACTATGTCATACAACTTTTTTGCTCTAGAAGTGAACACTGTGGGATCCTGTAAATCATGAAAAAGAAAAACCTTGCAATTATTACCATTAAAAGTAGACTTTTAGTCTCTTCAATATTTTCACCAACAACCCAAGTATACAGATACTGCACTCAAAGTTTTGCAAATTTTTCTTTTTTAAGAAAGCTAGTTAAATATTTAGAACATGGCAAAAATTGAGGTACAAATATATCTGGAGAAGGTGGAATAATGGAATTAAAGCAATGGAGACAAATGTAAAGCTGCAATTTAAGATATAAAAATTAAACATAGGAGAAAACAAACAAAGTTCATAAGGGTCCATACAAAAAACATCTGAGAATATTTTGAGTTCACAGCATGACTTGGTTGCTAAGGAAGCTAAAACAAATTTAGGTTATATTACATTAACAGAAGTGAAGCAGTCACACATCAAGGAAGATTCGATCATCACTATAAACTGTACTATGGGAAATCTACAGAATTGAGAAGTGCTCTGCAAACTATTTTTAAAGAGAGAAATGAATAATTCTGAGCTTTTCTAGTATACAGTGGTTAAGTCAAAAGGATTTGGAAACCATGTCATGTGAAGAATAATGGTTAAAGGAGTTAGTAATTTTTAGCTCAGAGAAGACATAGGAAAAGGTGATCAAATGTATTCAGTTTTGTCCCAATCACAGATTGGCTTGAGTTAGAAAACTGGCAGCTTTAGGTAAAAAGCAAGCTTTTTAACAATGAGAGTTCTCTATGACAGAAGTGGGCTGATTTTCAAAGCTGCACACCACTGGGCAAGAGGTGTTATAGAGGTAAAATTCACAGTGGGCAGTGCCTTTTCCAAATCAAAGCTTCTAAATGATGTTCTTAGTAGAGCTTAAGAGAGCTTTATGTCTCTGAGGTGCCCTTCACAAGAAATCTACAGGACTATTATTTTCAAAATTAGGATTAATTTTTTCTAAGGAGAAAAAAATCACGTTTAACCATATTTTGCATTAACCATGAGCTGGAATTAAAGACTACATTTAGAAAGCAAGCAGTTTCTCAAATAATCACTGTATCATGATGGGCTGCTTATATTTTATTATATAAATAATCTTTTGATTATTTATTGACAGCAACTTTGGCTAAATGGATACACATAACTTTTATCATAATGTATATTTATGCAGTGAACATCTATTTCATCGATAACATTAAGAGTGTAATTAAGTACAGACTCTGGATCCAGATTTTCTGTGTTTGAGTCCCACCCCTACCACCTGCTGTGTGATGCTGGGAAAGTTAATTAACCATTCTGTGATTCCACATCGTTTTGTAGGTACTACGAATAGAGTAGAAGTAAATATAAAGTGAGTTAATATATCAAAAGCATTTAGGGCAATGCCTGGTCATATAATAAGTACTATGTAGGAGTTATGATTTTTTTAAATTCAAAATGGAAAAGCATTTAATAGAGATCACAGTAGATTCTGAGGTGTGTTTACTAGTTTAAGGTAAATGTGCTTGCCCCAAACTACTATTCAGTTAGGCTGTAAACATAGGTATTACCTCTAACCAAAAATGTCCAAGATTCTCATGAATCAGGAGACTGGGTTCCTACTCTCAGCTATGCCATTAACTATCTATGTAATTGTCTGTTTAACCTAAAACAGTTACCTCATAAAGACTTAGCTTCTCCTGTTAAAATATTTTCATTGTAAAACCATGTATTTCAAAAAGATTATATTGAAGTTATTTATTAAAATAAAACTATTACCAATTAAACTATTTGGTCTCTAGGAAACCTTCTGCTTCTTTGGTTCTAATATCCTCCAAGAAATTATTAGAAAACTCTAGCTGATTTTCCAGCCATGATTGGCTTTAGAGGACTTCTTAGTTCTGAAGACCACAGGGAGCTCATTCCTTGGGATTAGAACAGTTTGCACAGGAAATCACTGTCTTTATCAATAGCCTTGTGAGGAAAGTGTTTACAAATAGTTCTGCCAATATCTTTGAAAACAGCTTCACTCAGATTTAAGAATTATCAGCGTATGTAAAAACTCTCAACAGACAATAGAAGGCTAATACCTCTGTAGGTCAATCAGGTTTTCTCCCTTAACAACACAAATAAACAAATCAGTGTGCCCATTTATTAGGGACTTTGGTTTAAGTAACTTTACTGTTATTTTGAGAAGTCCCTCGGTGGTACAAATGGTTAAGCCCTCAGAGTATATGAATATTCTCCCTCTCCATTCTGATTTGAAACTAACGCTTCCCACACCCAAAACATCTTTTATCCCCTTTAACCCGTTGCCATTGAATCGATTCCGACTCATAGTAGTGTTGTTTATTGGGCCTAGATTAATATTTACCTTTAAAATATTAGTTTATATTTATGAAGATAATGAAATAAATGAGATTTTGTTCTCGATGGGAAAGATAACTTCAAATTTTAAACATTAAACAAAGTCTAAGAAAGAAGTCAAATCAAGGGACTAATGTCATTTCCTTTGTTTTCCCAGAGAGACAATGATCCACTAATTCCCTTTGAAGGGGAAGGACTAGAGCAGAGACTATGAGCCAGTCTAGCCCATTGCTGCTTTGGAATGTAGTAGGTGGAAATATTTTATGGGTCTGTTTTAGAGTATATAACATTGTTTACAGAGTTCTGGTGCTGACAGTTCAGCCTATTGTCTAGAAATATATCTTTTACTTGATCGTATAAAACAAAAATTTAGCATGCTATTAGAAATGTATACTTTTTACTTTTCCAAAGTATTGGGCACACTTTCAGTTGAAGATTCTCAGTAAGTATGCATGTGTAGCACTGAATTTTATTGCCATTTGAAGGCAAGTCTAGACAAGTCAGTTTTTAAAGATCTTTTAAAAATATTTTTTTCATAATTTCACCCAGAGACCTTAAATTATTTTATGGAAATCTTTCCTAAATAAGGTGTGCAGAATTGATCTAGTTGTAATCTGCTTAGAAAAATCTGGTTTGATTTTGAAAGACTGGTCTAGAAAGGTTTACTGTGTCACATCACCATATAGGGTTGCTGTGAGTCGGAATCGACTCAATGCAATCGTTTTTTTTTTTTTTTAAATCATAACCAAAGCACTGAGCCAGGGGCTTCAAATATACTTTGTCATTTGACCTCACAGTGCCCTCTTAGTTATACATTATAATCCTCATTTAATGGCAAGCAAACTGAGATTCAGAGAGTATGACACTTGTGCAAGGTGACACAGCAAAGCCATGATTAGAACACAGGACAGATTACAAAATACTTGTTTCACTTTCCTCCATATGCCTTATACCAAAATATGTACTTAGCAAAATGAGATTGCTGTGCTTATTTCAGACTTTGTTTTATGTATTACACTGAATTCTTCTGAGCATTTTGAAGTTGACAGAAAATATATGGTTTGATTATTCTAAATGGTGCAGAGAGATATGAGAAACAAACACATTCTTACTATGTCTCCATGTAATCTTTTATTGATACATGAACTTTAAGAGGGAAATCCTAAATCCAGTGACTTTTAGAGAAAACCTCAAATTCATATTAAAGTCTAAAGTAGTAAAGTTAGCATTTATTTCTTTGATTTGGAATATGTATAGTTATATACTAATAGCTACACATTTATATATATCAATAATCTAAAATCACCTTATTTTACACCTTATCTTTCTCCAACACATGTACATTTTCTCCCATAAAACAATGTCTTTATTCATTTGACAAAAGAAACATATTGGATACGTTGAGTTAAATAAAACATATTATTCAATTAAATTCACCCGTTTCTTTTGAAATTTTCAATGTTGCTGCTAGAAAATTTAAGTTACATATATGATTCACATTATATTTCTATTGCACAATGCTGGCCTAGACACATTTTATGAGAACCATAAAATAAGTTTGAAAGTTTCTATTACATCTTTTGTAGCAGAAAATTACTTTTCAGAAATTACAATAACTTTTTTTTTTTTTTTAAGTTTTACATTTACTTACCTGGTTACTACTTTGCAGATGCATTCAGGCCCTCATAAAGAAAGCATGGGCTTGAAGTGTTTTCTCATCTCTGCTTTTGCAATGTAAGTGTGATTATAATACACTTGCAAAAATATAGGGATCCTATGCAGATTATACTCTCTTAGTTATGGTGTTGGCAAAGAATAATGAATATACTATGTACTGCTGAAAGAATGAACACATCTGTCTTGGAAGAAGTACAGCCAGAATGCTCCTTAGAAGCGAGGATGGCGAGACTTCATCTCACTTACTTTGGACATGTTACCAAGAGGGACCAGTCTCTTGGAGAAGTATATCATGTTTAGATGCTTGGTAAAGTAGAGGGTCAGTGAAACAGAGGAAGAGTCTTAACGAGATGGATTGACACAGTGGCTGCAACAATGGGCTCAAACATAGCAACGATTGTGAGGATAGCGCAGGACCAGGCAGTGTTTCATTCTGTTGTACTTAGGGTCTCTATGGGTCGGAACCAACTCAACCACACCTAACAACAACAGTAATGGTAAAAAATGAGCTTTGAAATATAAAAGGAACTTTTCCTGTTAATTTAATTGGTTCAATTTTCTTAAAAATTTTGTACTAGGGATCTGCGACTTGACTGGTGGTGGTGGTGGTGGTGGTGGTGGTCTTTCTGTAGCACTTGGCTCATCAAAACTGAGATGGTAAATAAGTGGCAAAGAAGCCCTCACTCTCACTCCTACTGCTAACGCGGACCTTGCCAATCAATTTTGGCACTTTTGCATGCTGCCTGACGCATTTCTCCCTAAGTAAACTCTAATGAGGCCTCGTGATCCCCTCCTACAAGTGTCCATTCCAAATCTACTATGAAGAGTTCTTGAGTCGAAATGTATTTGCCTCCTTGCCCTAAAGTGGTGGCAGGGATACAGGTTATAAATGAGAAGTCTCAACGAAAAGTATCATTTCAATTTTTAGCTTGGGAAAAACTCTGGCTCCTAGGAAAAGTAAATGAACTGCATGGTATTTGAAAGAGGACGGAGAAGGGAGAATGAATGACAGACAATATCACATAAAGGTACTGGATTGAGGATAGGCTTTGTAAAAGTTGTAAACACACTACCTTTTGTTATCTTTCAAATGTCTTACATTTATTTATGCAACTATTATTGGCTTTCGTGTTTTATGTTTTAGATTAAAATTGGATTTATGTATGATACAATAAGTTCATAACTATGACACCCATTATTAAAATCAATCTATGTCACCGTTCAAATCATGGCATCTGAAAAATTAAAGCTCTATAACATAGACTACAAGGTGGGTGCTTATCCTGTTTCTTACTATTGGTAACATAGAAGACTTCAACCTGACTTTATAAGATGGTCTCTGATTAAAACCAAATAAATATATAGACAATGAAGAGTTAAATTCTATTATGCCATTTCAAAGTCCAGAACCTCAATGAAAGATTATCTCCCTTTTTTATTCCATAATATTCACTATGTTTAACAAAATAAAAATTCCACAGATTTTATATTTTCCCTTTTTTTGTAAATTAGGATTTTTGTACCCTGTCTTCAATGGTCACTATCTCTCTCCTATTATCTATTATCTTACTAAGGATTTTCTGCATCAAAGCACTCTGCATAAATTATCTCACAGAATTGTCCAAACCATCTCTCAGTGTTGTCTGTAAAAATATAATGTGAACCATATATGTAATTTAAAAATTTCTCAGATCCATTAAAAAAAGATAAACAAATGAAATCATTTTAAATATTTTATTTAATTCACTATATCCAAAATATTATTGTTTTAACATATCATTGATATAAAAATTATTGGACTTTATATTCTTTTTTTATACTAAACCTTTGAATTCTTATCTGTATCTTACACTTATATAGTACCTCAATTCAGGCTAACCTTATTTCAAGTCCTCAATAGCCAGAGGCTAGTGGCTAATGGACTGGACAGCACAGCTCTAGATTATAGTTCTTTATATGCTGGAATAGACCCTTCCTCTTAATTTCACAAACCATCATAGATAAAAATAGTTCCATCTAGGTATACAGATATATCATGATTGATAATAGATTTCATCCTATACTGAAATGGACAGTAGAATTTCATCACATATTAGTGATTAGATAGAAATTAGCATTGAAAAGTTTCATTCTATAGATTGCTTAGGGGCCTTCTTTGCCTAAATTAAAGTATTATTCACTATATAACTCTCTCCCCTGACTACTGTCATGAAGACCATAAATTCAGGCCATGAACAATTTACTGGCATTTAAAGACGATGAAGGAGTCCCTAGGTGGGGCAGTTAAGTGCTTCACTACTAACTGAAAGGTTTTTGGTTTGACTCCATCTACAGAGGCCTTGGAAGAAAGGCCTAGCAATCTTCTTCTGAAAGGTTACAGCCTTGAAAACCCTATGGAATGCAGCTCTATTCTACACACATAGGTTACCATGAGTCAGAATTGACTCGACAGCAGTTGGTTTGGTTTTTTGGTTTGTTTGTTTAAAGATCATGGAAAATCTATTTGCTGGGAAATATGAACATAACAAAGGAAGGCCTTACTGACTTATTTTACCTCTATTAAGTGCATGGCAACTGAAATTTTTGAAAAGAATTAGCAAAAATGTTTCCCTTTTCTAAGAAACTTTTTAGAGTTAACTTTGGTTATGGCATACTACCAGTAAAATAATATCAACATACATCCTAAATGTTTAATTTTTGTTTAATTTTATTAGTCTGAACTTTGGATCGATTCTTTCTAAATTTTGAGAGAAAATACAAATAAATCACAAATAACTTGTTGTTAGGTGCTGTCGAGTCAGTTCCAACTCATAGCAACCATATGTACAACAGAACAAAACACTGCCTGCCCTTGTGTCATCCTCAGAATCATTGTTATGTTTGTGCCCATCGTTGCAGCCACTGTGTCAATCCATCTCGATCTTCTCACTTACCCTCTACTCTACCAAGCATGATGTCCTTCTCCAGGGGCTGGTCCCTCCTGATAACATGTCTAAAGTAGGTGAGATGAAGTCTCACCATCCTCGCTTCTCAGGAGCATTCTGGCTGTACTTCTTCCAAGACAGATTTGTTCATTATATTGGCAGTCCATGGTAAATTCAATATTCTTCACCACTACCACGATTCAAAGGCATCAATTCTTCTTCAGTCGTCATTATTCGTTGACCAGCTTTTACATGCTTTTGAGGAGATTGAAAATACCATGGCTTGGGTCAGGCACACCTTAGTCCCCAAAGTGACATCTCTGCTTTTTAACACTTTAAAGAGATCTCTTGCAGCAGATCTGCCCAATGTAATACATCATTTGATTTCCTGACTGCTGCTTCCATGCGTGTTAATTGTGGATCCAAGTAAAAGGAAGTCCTTGACACTTCAATCTTTTCTCCGTTTATCGTGAAGATGTTTATCGGTCCAATTGTGAGGATTTTTGTTTTCTTTATGTTGAGGTGTAATCCATACTGACGGCTGTAGTCTTTGATCTTATTAGTAAGTGCTTCAAGTGTTCTCCACCTTCAGCAAGCAAAATTGTGTCATCTGCATATAGTAGGTTGTTAATGAATCTTCTTCCAATTGTGATGTCTCATTCTTCTTCATATAGTCCAGCTTCTCAGATTGTTTGCTCAACATACAGACTGAATAAGTATGGTAAAAGGACACAACCCTGATGCACACCTTTCTTGGCTTTAAACCAACTGCCTCTTGGTCTATGTACAGGTTCCATATGAGCACAATTAAGTGTTCTGGGATTCCCATTCTTTGAAATGTTATCCATAATTTCTTACCATCCACATAGTCAAATGCCGTTGAATAGTCAATAAAACACAGGTAAACATCTTTCTGGTATTCTCTGCTTTCAGCCAATATCCATCTGACATCAGCAATGATATCCCTTGTTCCATGTCCTCCTCTAAATCTGGCTTGTATTTTTGGCAGTTCCCTGTCGATGTACTGCTGTAACTTCATTTGAATGATTTTCAGCATAATTATACTTGTGTGTGATATTAACAATATTGTTTGATAATTTCCACATTCTGATGGATCACTTTTCTTTGGAATGGGTACAAATATGGATCTTTTCCAGTTGATTGGCCTGGTAGCTGTCTTCCAAATTTCATGGCACAGACAAGTGAAACCCTCAAGCTCTGTATCTGTTCCTTGAAACATTCCAATTGGTTTTCTGTCAATTGCTGGAGCCTTGTTTTTCACCAATGCCTTCAGTGCAGCTTGGGCTTCTTCCTTCAGTACCATTGGTTTTTGATTATATGTTAACTCCTGAAATGGTTGAACAGTGGCCAATTCTTTTGGGTACATTGACTTTGTGTATTCCTTCCATCTTCTTTTGATGCTTCCTGCGTCATTCAATATTTTCCCTGTAGAATACTTCAGTATTGCAGCTTGAGGCATGAATTTTTTTCTTCAGTTCTTTCAACTTGAGAAATGTGGAGCATGTTTTACCCTTTTGGTTTTCTAACTCCAGCTCTTTGCATATGTCATTATAATACTTTACTTTGTCTTCTCGAGCCACCCTTTGAAATCTTCTGTTTAGCTCTTTTACTTCATCATTTCTTCCTTTCCCTTCAGCTACTTTATGCTCAAGAGCAAGTTTCAGAGTGTCTTCTGACATCCATTTTCATCTTTTCTTTTTTTCCTGCCTTTTTAATGACTTCTTGCTTTCTTCATGTATGATGTCCTTGATGTCATTCCACAACTCATCTGGTCTTCAGTCATTAGTGTTCAATGAGTCAAATCTATTCCTGAGATGGTCTCTAAATTCAGGTGGGATATACTTAAGGTCCTATTTTGGCTCTTATGGACTTGCTGTAATTTTCTTCACCTTCAACTTGAACTTGCGTATGAGCAATTGATGGTCTGTTCCGCTGCAGGCCCCTGCCCTTGTTCTGACTCATGATATTGAACTTTTCCATCATCTCTTTCCACACATGTAGTCAATGTGATTCCTGTGTATTCCATTTAGCAAGGTCCACATATATAGTCTCTGTTTATGTTGATGAAAAAAGGTATTTGCAATGAAGATGTTGGTCTTACAAAATTCTATCATGTGATCTCCAATGTAGTTTCTATCACCAAGCCATATTTTCCAACTACTGAGCCTTCCTCTTTGTTTCCAACTTTTGTATTCCAATTACCAGTAATTATCAATGCCTTCTGATTGCATATTTGATCAATTTCAGACTGCAGAAATTGGTAACAATCTTCAATTTCTTCATCATTGACCTCAGTGGTTGGTGAGTAAATTTGGATAATGGTCGTATTAATGGTCTTCCTTGTAGGTGTATGGATATTATCCTATCATTGACAGTGTTGTACTTCAGGATAGATCTTGAAACGTTCTTTTGGACAATGAATGTGATGCCATTCTTCTTCAATTTGTCATTCCTGGCATAGTAGACCACATGGTTGTCTGATTCAAAACGGCCAATACCAGTCCATTTCAGCTTACTAATGCCTAGGATATCAATGTTTATGCATTCCATTTCATTTTTGACAACTTCCAAGTTTCGTAGATTCAGACTTCATACATTCCGCATTCTGATTATTAATGCATGTTTGCAGCCGTTTCTTCTCATTTTGAGTTGTGCCACATTAGCAAATGAAGGTCCCGAAAACATGACTCTATCCACATCATTAAGGTCAACTCTACTTTGAGGACGTATCTCTTCCCCAGTTGTCTTTTGAGTGCGTTCCATCCTGAGGGGCTCATTTCCTGGCACTATATCAGACAAAGTTCTGCTGCTATTCATAAGGTTTTCACTGTCCATTTTTTTTCAGAAGTAGACTTCCACGTCTTTCTTCCTAGTCTTCTTAGCCTGGAAGTTCCGATGAAGCCTGTCCACCAAGGGTGACCCTGCTGGTATTTGAAATACTGGCGGCAAAGCTTCCAGTATCACAGCAACACACAAGCCACTGCGATTGGACAAACTGATGGATGCGTCGTGGAACAAATAACTAAAAGGAAATTACTGCAATGATAAACTCAACTGACTAACCTGTATAGTCAAGAAATATAAGAACCAAAGCTTATTAAGCTGATGATAAATGATTTAAAATTAGACAAAGTTCTGTACAACACTGCTATATATCATCCATTTTCAATTTAGATTTCAAAAACTTCTTTATCTTTATTTGTGCCTTCCAACATATTCTTCCTAGTTAAAACATTTTCTCCCTGTTTTCTTTAAAAAACAAAAACTCAAAACTAATTTTCAGGAATCTTGGTTTAGTCTCTCTTTTGCCTCTAAGGCAGAGCAGTGCTTATATTAGTGTTTTGGCTTTGTTATATTATTTTGGCTTCTTTTTCTTCTTTTGTATTTTAATGAGAACAATATATTTCCAAGTTACGAGCATGATCAGAAATTAGGATTTGAAAGAAGACATTCAGGCGGTTAACAGACACATGAAGAAATGCTCACGATCATTAGCCACTAGAGAAATGAAAATCAAAACTACAATGAGATACCATCTCACCCCAATAAGGCTAGCAGTAATCCAAAAAACAGAAAATAATAAATGTTGGAGAGGTTGGAGAGACTGGAACACTTATACACTGTTGGTGGGAATGTAAAATGGTACAACCACTTTGGAAATCCATTTGGCACTTCCTTAAAAAGCTAGAAATAGAAGTACCATATGATCCAGCAATCCTGCTCCTTGGAATATATCCTAGAGAAATAAGAGCCGTCACACGAATAGATATATACACACCCATGTTCATTGCAGCACTGTTCACAATAGCATAAAGATGGAAACAACCTAGGTGCCCATCAGCGGATGAATGAATAAACAAATTATGCTACATTCACACAATGGAATACTACACAACGATAAAGAACAATGATGAAGCTGTGAAACATCTTATAACATGGAGGAATCTGGAAGGCTTTATGTTGAGGGAATTTAGTCAGCCGTAAAATGACAAATAATGTATAAGACCACTATTATAAGAACTCAAGAAAAGGTTTAAACACAGAAGAAAACATTCTTTGATGGTTATGAGGGTGACGAGGGAGGGAGAGCAGTATTCATTAGCTAGATAGTAGACAAGAATTATCTTAGGTGAAGGGAAGGACAGCACACACTACAGGGGAAGTCAGCACAATGGGACTAAACCAAAGCTAAGAAGTTTCCTGAATACAACCAAACACTTTGAGGGACAGAGTAGCAGGGGCAGGAGTCTGGGGACCATGCTTTCAGGGGACATCTAGGTCAACTGGCATAACAAAGTTTATTAAGAAAATGTTCTGCATCCTACTTTGGTTAGTGGCATCTGGGGTCTTAAAAGCTAGGGAGTGGCCATCTAAGATGCATCAATTTGTCCCAACCCACCTGGAGCAAAGGAGAATGAATAACACCAAAGACACAAGGAAAGTATTAGCCCAAGAGACAGAAAGGGCCACATAAACCAGAGACTGCATCATCCTGAGACCAGAAGAACTAGATGGTGCCCAGCTACCACCAATGACCACAAGAGTCCCTGACGGAGCAGGAGAAAAGTGGGGTGCAGAACTCAAATTCTAGTAAAAAGACCAGACTTAATAGTCTGACTGAGACTGGAGGAACCCCAGAAAGCATGGCCCCCAGACTCTGTTAATCCAGAACTAAAACAATTCTCAAGGCCAACTCTTCAGACAAAGATTAGACTGGAGTGTAAGACATAAAATGATACTAGTGAAGAGTGTGCTTCTTAGCTCAAGTAGATGCATGAGACTAAACGAGCAGCTCCTGTCCAGAGATGACATGAGAAGGCAGAGAGGGTCAGGATCTGGTTGAATGGACACGGGAAATTGGGGGTGGAATGGAGGAGTGTGCTGTCACAGTATAGGGAGAGCAGTTAGGGTCACATAACAACGTATGAGAGACTAACGAATTGTAAATGTTCACTTAAAGTAAAACAATAAAAAAAATGCAAAAAAATAAAATAAAAAGACATTAGGATTTGTACACACTAATGATTTGGAATGCTCCCCAAAATACCTAGTAAGATCTCTTATAATACTTATGTGCACAAAGATGCTGGCAGACCAGACCTTGGAAGGTGATATCTCCATAGACCAATACAGTTAACTCTGGAATGTCCAAACACCCTACCTGACACTTCTATCATATTTTTTGGTAAAATATTTTTATTAGTAATTCACTTTGCTTTTCTTACTAGCAGTGATGGGCAATGATTATTTATGATAGCAATGGGGGAAAGGGATAGGTAGGAAGATGGGAATTGAGTTGGGAAGGGGTTGGGTTGGGCCATTGAGGCCAGAAAAGAACAAAAAGCCATTTTGCATCATGCATTTGCACTACCCAGGTCCATCATTGTCAGTCCAAAACTTAGCGTCAGCTAAGTGAAAGGTATTTTCATATTTTCACCTTCCCCAATCTTAGAGACAAATATTTGCCTCAACGTCTCCCTAAGGTAACAGAAGAAAGAATATCCCTTGGTTTGATTTATTCCATGTTTTATTCAATTTTTAAAATTTCAGTTTACATTTTCTTTTTTCATATATATAAATAATGTTACAAAATGATCATTTTGAGCTTTGGAAAGATTTTTTAAATTACCATTTTAAAGCTGGGCACAATAAGCAACAATATAAAGAACTCAAATTTAACAGTCTAATTAGTAAACTCTATTTTATTTAAATACACATCAGTAACCTACAAATACAGGAGCATCAACAGACACAATCTTTCTCGAAATTATTAATATAAAGCAATTACACGGATTACAGAATAAGGGAACCATAGTTCTTTTTAAGCACTGAAATAGGTTAATCATAAGCATCTCCTTCTCATACTAGCCTTTCCACTTCATTGATTTGCATACATCAACCATAAAACCCCATTGATATCAGTTTTAATGTGGTTTTCTCCTGCAAGATTCACAATAAGCCGAGATAAAATATTTTCCATCATATATTATGTTGGTTTGTGGATGCTGTTAGTGAAAAGATGACATAACAGTGTGTTCATAAAGCAACTACACATGGAGCTTATGTTCCAAAGCTTAATTTCTAGGCCACAACACATGAATCTATGTTTTCTTTATTGACTGACAGCTCAAGGGTCATTAACATTTCTATTTCAATCAAGTTAAAAGAGATTTATAAGTTTAAAACGGAATAAGGTCCCAAAAGTAGATGGGAAGGCACAAACTAAATAAATGTACCTCTAAATCTGTTTAGTCATTTCTATATTCCAGATGAAATATTTCAATAAAGAATAGGAAAAACAAGGGGGAAAAAATAAAGTTCACTGGATCCTATTACAGAGCAACACAGCTATGGAAAGTCACTGGAGACCTATGAATTTAGTTTTGTGCAAAAACTCCAGGCTCAAGAGAGTCATAATCCCAAGGAATATTAGCTGCAAATGCAGCATTTTGCACATTGTATTTATAATGTATCATAGAACATTAACCACATAATAGTAAGATTTTAATAAAACTGGTCTGTCATTTTAGAAAACATTAATGTTACAAAATGATAATTTTGAGCTTTGGAAATATTTTTTAATGCTGGTTTTAAGGCAACTTGACAAAATTAAAATGTTAGAGTATTTTTGAGTCAGTAGAGTAATGTTAATGAACTAGAATTAACATGTACCTTTTACAAATAAGGGTAATACATGTCTGAAATATTATATTTAAAATATCAATT
>NW_004444174.1:2364571-2384404 GCF_000243295.1 Trichechus manatus latirostris
TTTTTTATAAAATTAAGGTAATTTTCTTTGGGTATTCTGAATTACTTTATGTATCAATTTATCTTTGAAATAGTCAATTATAATAATCTGGTAGAATAAAGTTTATTAATATATTCATTAGTCATTAATGTGACATTAAACAGCATCAATAAAATATAGCTAAATTCTATTATATATGCATGGCATTAAAATTTATTATTGGTAGCAAAACTATCTTGATTGCATATGTCATAAAAAATTAAACTAATGAAGAAACTGGATATTCAAATTCCTTTAAAATATTTCAAGAATTAAGAATTTCCTGGAAGTCATGCATGTGCGCACAGGAACCATTGCAAAAACTGTATTGTACAGATGGGAAATAAGATAACCCCATCAGAAAACAAAATTGTGAAATATGTATATTGATACAAATTAAATACAGTACTCTAAAACTTTGTATCCAATTGGTAACATGACCAGATATCCACAGACTGTTTGAAAAGAAAACGTTCACCATATGTTTTGAATGCTGAAGCTTGAAGGATTAGTTGGAAGTTTTCGCCTTCTTTTTCCCACTTCCCCATCCACCACTGAGTTGTACAGGATTGTTTCGGAATGATACACGTTCTTTCTTAGAAGGTCTTGTATTTGTTATCATTGGTGCAAGTACTCCCTTAATTGAACAACCTAGACGGTGACATTAAATGTACACTTTCACTTAACATGATCCAACTAAAATTACATTTTTAAGTAAGAAATATATTTAAATCAACAACATATATTTGAGAACTCTATGATCTTTGAGTTTACAGAAGTATCTTTATTGAGTTTCCTTTTGCTTGCAAAATAATATAATCAAAGCTTGGAATAAATTGTTTGTTGTTGTTGTTGGGTGCCCTCAAGTCGATTCCAACTCACAGGACCCCATTTGACAGAGTAGAACTGCCCCATAGGTTTTCTTGACTGTAGTGTTTACAGAAGCAGATAGCCAGGTTTTTCTCCAGTGGAGCTCCTGGGGCCGTTGGAACAGCCAACCTTTCAGTTAGCAGGCAAGTGCTTGACCTTTGTGCCAACGGGCTCCTTAAATTGTGTTTAGGTTAATTAATGGGATCTGGCTAAATGTATTAATCAGATTATAGCAGCTTTCTTCTATCTACAGATTCAAATCTCCTTGGCATTTCAAGACTAAGGGATGATATATCTTCTTATTTTTAGATATTTAAAAATTGTTTCTATTTTCACAAATAGTGAAAAAACTTTATAATAGTTTACATTTTTATAAATAATGCATATTTAAAAATTAGTTTTAAAAACTGTCCTATTGAAGACTTCTTCAGAAAAAGGAATTATTGGTAAAACGGAAAACATAATAGATTTAGAATCAAAATACATTCATGGGTTCTGGTCTGGCTCCATAAAATACAGCTTGGTCTGTATCACAGTCACAGACTTTCTGAGCCTTAATCCAGGGCCTTAGTTCTGAGCCTTAGTTTTAGAAATGAGGGTAGTAATATCTGCATTATAGAGTTGTTGTAAAGATTGTCTTTCTGATTATGTTGCAACGGCAGTAAGGTCTGTGAGAGGGCTTTGTAAAAGGTGCTATAAATTCGAAGGAATTATTACTTGTATTCAAAAAATTAGAAATTACCAAGATAAAAGTAAGAAAAATTGTTAGAGGTTTTAAACAAATAGTAATCAGAAGAACAGGCTTGTGGATTTGGAATGTTTTATTCTTCAAGGCCCCAAGATACCAAATCAAAAACACTATTAAAGAATTATGATCATATGTTTACATCTCCTGAGGATTAAGTAAGAGCACAGGGCTGTATCTGTGGGGAAAGGGCTTGAAAAGCAGCAGAGTGAGGCTTTCAACCAAGGGACTCTCCATTGTGATGCTTTTGTGCTTAAATAACTTTAGGGGGAAAAAAAAAAAACTAATTCTTTTTAGATTAATAGTTTTCCACCCAAGAATTTTAAATACATAAAAAAATGCATGTCTAAATAGGAAGGTTGAGAAACATTAGATCATTTGTGGAAATTGGTCTCTAATTTCAAATTTGGTGCAACATGATGATGACTACTGGCTGTGAAAGTCCATTTTATATTTAAAAGATCTTTAAGAACATTATACTGTACTTTGGTTTTTAATCTCAACACTGTGATTAGGAAAACAAATTCAGAGGCACTAATGAACCTCTATAAAAGAAGCATATTTTACTTTTGGTCTGAGGAAAAAAAATACACACTACTGAAAGACAAAAAAAAAAAAAAGAAATTAAGAAAGAGTATGCCAGGCACAGAGAGTAAATGCCTGTAGCTATAGGCCCAAGTCTGTAATGGAGTTAGAAACAGAACATAGCTCAGGAGTTGAGAGAATTTCCCAGTTGGCCCTCTGTGAAGCCAGTTGCAGCAGAGACTGACAACTGAGGGAGATACGAACTGCAGTTGGCTTCCACATGGGGGAAGATTTATCCTGTGTTAAGCTCCTCACTGTAAGTATGTCAGTAGTCCTTTAAGAAACGGCAATCACTCTTCCAAGCAACAGGAATGTTACTGGTAAATAAAAGCAAGAATTTCCTAGACGATAAACTAGTGGCCTAAAAAATAGTATGAAAGCTTCCTAAAAGCTTGTCCTTCCACATACTATTTACATATTGGAAAGATCTAGTTTAATTTTTTCCCAAATAACAGAATGGAACATCTACTTTGGTCCATTTTAAAAAATAACAACAGTAACAGCAAACTCCTGTCCCAGCAGTAAAAATTCTTCGATGAATAAACTATTTCCTGAATAGCAGGTATGTATTTATAAGAACACATTATATAGGGAGATCTGAGAAGCGAAGAGTGATTGGAATAGATTTAGAATTCAGATATATTTATTTAAGATAAAAATTAGTGGTTGATAAAAGAGTAAGTATATTTCCACAAGCAGGCTCACACAAATATTTTGTTCTAATAGAGAAGGATAAATCAAGTTCCTTGCAAGCAATATTCAGGGTAATGATACATAGAAATAGGAATATCTTTCAAATATAATTCAATAACAATTATTGGTTAATCATATTTTGACTAAACCATCTTAGTATAAAGAGACATTATTTACAGGGCCACAATAGATGGACCCTGATAGAATGGGAGAAAAATGTGAAACGGAAGTTCAAATTCCTAAAAAAAACAAAAACAGACTTACTGGACTGCTTGATGCTGGAGGACTCCCCAAAAGTATTGCCCTGAGATACTCTTTAAATCTTAAAGCAAAACTAGTGCCTGAGGTCACCTTTTAGCTAAGTAACATATTTGCTCACACAATAAAGAATATCTCCCGTTTGAGTACCGTGCTCCTTTAAAAAATTATCTATGATAATTACTTTACACAATTACTTGAAAACAAAAATGAGAATGTAAGGCGGCAGGGAAACAAGATTAATAGAAATGGAACAACCAGAACAGAAATACTAAAAATGTTTACATGTTGTGAAAATATAACCAATGTCACTGAACAATTGGTATAGAAATTGTTGAACGGAAACCTAAACTACTGTGTAAACCTTCACAGAAAATGCAATAAAGCATTATTTAAAAAAAAATACATTATTTAATAGCTTTATTCTTAATATAAGCTTTTGCCAAAGATGACAAATATGTAAAAGGAGTGGCATTTTCTTTACAAAGTGTTAAAATATTGATAATTTCATATAGTTCTAAAACAATTATTTCAAAACTAAATAAATTGAATTGCTTTAAAACATACCTTTCCTTTAGACCAAACCCTTATTCTTAACAACATTTCTGCATTCTAAAGGATTTTTTTTTTATTGACTACACATTTACCATATGGTATAATTTTTTTCCTAATACTCTTCTGCTGTCTTTGTTATTCTGAAACTGATGATGAATTTTCAAATCTTTTTGTAATTATCCACAATGTAACTCTATATTTAAAAAGTAGTTTGTAAAATTTCATTGTTTGATATAATTCCTTTAGCAAATAACATTATAATTAAAAACTATATTATGTGATATTACAACTTTATAACAATTTTGAGGTATGTTGTCAGTGGAATGAAAATACTATAGGAAATTAGTCTTTAAAATAATGTAAACACTTAAGAGAATATATAGTTCTTTTTTTGTAAAACAATATTTTTGGTGGGTTTAAAAGCTTGTGTTTCATTGTTTTTCTCTGTGTAAATAAACAATCTGAGCAGTAATCAAAACAGCTTATTCTCTCATTGCATTTAGTGAGAGTCTTTTTTATCATCATATAAATTCTCAATTCACTAGATATACGGAAAATAAATTGAGGAGTAAAACAACACATCTATGAAGTAGCCACATATTGGCATTCATTGCAAAGCCATTACTCTGCCCTATGACTACTTGAGAAATAGAAAAAGAAAATGAAGAAGCAATTTAATACAGTCAATGTATAATCATTCTAAAGCTACTTACTCACATGAAAACAAAATAGCAAGGGGACTCGTGCTCCAAAAAATTGATATTAGAGCTAGACCTACTGATAGGCTCCTGGGACTAAAAAAATAACTGAAGGACTTTTGACAGTTTTTTCCCTTTCCTGCAACATTATTGCTATAGACTTTATATTTCTTTAACAACAATCAGCTGCATATTTACAGGTGATCATACATACCAACTACTCAGTCTCACTTACGTGCGAAAGTATGTCTTGAAGAGTCTACTGTATTTTCCAAGAAGACGTTTCTTTGCCACACAATCTGTGTTCTGCCAAAGATTTGTACTGGTTCTTTAAATTTTTTTTTGTTTTTCAGTTAAATCTTTGGTTCTTTAGCAAATGTCAAGGTCTACATATGCTGTGTTTTGATAAGTAATTTAATATGTAAGATGCTTGAATAAATCTCCTGGTATGTATTTAAAAACTTTGTTAAACAGGTCATAATAGAAATATCATAATACATAGTAATACGTCATTGGATTTTCATAGATACACCCAACACTTTGTGTCTGGATATAGAAGTTATTTCAAAGTCCTTCTCATATTGTATTACTTAACAACAGACACAGCATAAGTAAAGCATGGAGAAAAAAAAACCCAACATTTTAATGAAAATGACCAGAACGAATTTTTAGCGGCAAAGCGTTTACATCAATTTAAGGGCTGTGAATGAGATACATTGGGAAAGTTTGGAGTTGAGGTAGATATTACGGTGATTGTTCAAATAGCAGTTGCTTTTTAAGGTCATTGCTTATGTCCGAACTTGAAGTTGAGTGATCATTTATAGTGAATTTTAGGAAGATAATTTAAATTTTACTACTGAGGACAAAAATAAATAAAGATGTTGTTTATACCATATATGGATTTCCTCAATGTAACATGGTGATTTTGCTTATATTTGAGATTCCATTCAAGCTTTTTCAGTGAACAAAAATTTCTGTAACTTCTAAAAATATTAATAAAATTTGTTTCTCAAAATCCAAACTGAACAATGACACCTACAGTTATCCCTTTTATTCAGTATTTAGAGACATATAAAATAAGAAAACTAATTATGTTTGGTAAAATAAGTAGTCACAAAAGTATCCATAGTATTTGTTATAGATGCTAATAATCTAGATGCCTGTTTTTCTTAATCAACAAACCAATATGTAAAATATATAGTTTGCTTTGTCTATGTACATTTATTTTGGAAAAAAAATAAACAATTCCTAATGAACATAAAAACAAATACAGACCATATAGGGTGGGAATTCTGATTTTTAAAGATAGTGTATGTATTTTTACTTTTATATTTTGTCCGTTGATCTTTTTTTAAATTTCCTAATAGCTACCATGTATATTTGATCTAGAATCTTTGAGGCCTCCTCATAATATGCACTGTTTTCCAGGTTTTATTATTATTTTTTTAAACACATATTGTGTTGCTTTTTTCTTAAAGATAACTTGTGGCTGTGTCTGCATAAACAAGAATGGCAAGAAGGTGGTGTTAAAAATACTGCCTTGAACCTATAAATCCTGTTGTTCTTAGACTAATATTGTTCAACGCTATTTTTTTCTTTGAGTAATTTGTGTTTGGTGGTAAAATTTAAATAGATTTGTATGAATTGTTCCGAACTACATTAGGCTTTCCTCACCATGGCCCTTAAAATAACTAAAACCCTTCTTTCCAATAATAATTATTCTATATAACTCTAGTATTGCATTTTTTCTGGCTTCTCACCTAACTAGTATACATCTATTGCATTATTTCAAATTCTAAGTTGACTAGGTAATTAAAAGTGTAACTCAACAAGCAGCTAATAGTGAATTTACCAATCTATAAGTGCCTAGGCCACCCATTTCCTACTATATACAACTGGTTCAGAAAGGAATTCCAAAAATCAAGTCATATAAGTTCCATTTCTCTTATCATTTCCACCAAGGTCTATTCCCAAACACTCCAATCATTTTTTTTTTTTAAATGTTCTCTTCAGGGTTCTTTTCAATTTTATTATATTTACAACTAAGGGTCCACAGTATTTGAAAATCTTTTCTACCCTTAGTTGATAAGCATATTCCTTTGAAACAGCTCCGTTCTTACATAACATTATATTTTAACTTCACATTATCTTCTCTAATCCTCATTTTCCTGTGTTAGTTTTGCCAAAATGATTATTTAAGGAAAAACATGCACTGTAAGTAAATTCAGGGATGCTTATCACTGAGTAGTTTTTCTTTGGAGTTTAAACTTTAAAACCCAAATTTGATTTCCAAGATCATTTGGAATCTTTGAAAGCTTTAACTTAAACATTCCTTTACTTCATTCATTTATTCAGCATTTATTTGTTTAGTGCCTATTATGTGGCAGGCACTGTTCTATTCCTGCTTTTCAATGGAACTTTCCTGTCAATTTTCTTCTGTGAGCCAAATAATATTAATAACTGTCATACTATAGTTGCTTTCCATTTGACTCTATTCTCTTAATTCCATCTTTACAGTCCTCATATGGAACTCATATAAAACAAATACTTATTTCCACATTCCCAGATAGTGAAGACTTGTGGATAGCTTTCCCAAAAATTTTTCATGGAAACTTTCATTATCCCTTTTCATGCTTATTAGTTCTTAGCAGGGACACATTTGGCAACAATAAACATGACTAGCCTGAGGATCTATTATATTATTGCACTTCAGTTTCATTCATTTGACAAATGAATTTCATATTTGACCATACCCATTTATTTTTGTACCACATTAGCTAGTGTAAGAAATTGGTTTGAAAACAACAATAATAATTAAAAAAATAAAATAGTAAAAGCTTATTTAAGAAGAAAATGATCATGAAGGAAAAGAGTGAGAACTAACATATTACATTTAGAAGCATAATGCTTTAATCTGTTATCAATAGAGCATACATGGATCCTGTCTTCAAAAGTGTTAACATGTTATTTTTTTTTACAAAGAATAAATGTAGCTGACATATGTATAGCTAGTTCCCTCATACAAATACAGATGAAATTTGTCTTTCTCTGGATAATGTCAACTGTTGTTGAAACTAGCTACTGTTTTAGACCCGTAAACATTATTCTGTGGTTACTAACAACTGTAATATTTAACTGTGCCTGGAATCATTATTGACTGTTTCATTAAACTGGCTAGGATCTTTCAAATGGGCAGCATCAGGCTGTCAAAGGGCATTAAATCAGCAACTATTTACTGAGTGCCTACTCTGTGCTAAAAAGGAAAAAAAAAAACAAACCTATATTAGACAATTCCATTAACTATGTAAAAGTTCTCTTTGTGTAATAGTAATTAATTTTGCTCATCTAGTTCTTGTTACTGGAATATTTGAAGGGTTGAAGTGTTAATTTGTTTATTTAATTAATTGCCAAAGTCAGGGACAAATATCAAGAGCTAAAAAAAATTGTATTTTCAAGTATTTGTCCGAAGATTTCAGACCAATAAAAAAGAGTTAATGGTTTAAGAAAAAATAAAAAGAACATTAAAGCTTAAATTTTTACATTACAGATCAAATCTTGCTAAACAAAAACTTAATTTTATGAGATGCAGTTCTAGCTGCTTCATTGATATTTTACCTTAAATTGAACACTTAAGATTTAAAAATAAAAAAAAAAGAAGGTAAACAAAGTCAGATTTTATTATGTATAAAGCAACGAGGTTTAACGTGGCCACGGTTGTTTATAAATTCTTACTTTTTCCTTTTTTTGTGTGTGCGGGAAAAAACTAAGTGGGACAGAAAGTTGAATCTTTTTAATGGAAGATTTGAAAGTCAATTTTTACTTCTCCTACAATGAATTTCTGCAACAATAGGCATAGAGAGTGAATATCAAGCATCTATTGTATTAAGATTTGTAGCCAGAACATCATTTACAAGTATGCCAGTTAATTAAAAATATAACCACAATGCTCATATTTAACAACTGATTATTGTCCATTAAGCATCAACAAATTTTTTGTTTCAATATAATAACTTTATTTTAAACATCAAATGTATTAAAAGAGTATAATGTGCTTAAATTAAAAAAAAAAAAACCGTTGCTGTAGAGTCAATTCTGACTCGTAGCAACCCTATGGGACAGAGCAGAACTGCCGCATAGAGTTTCTAAGGAGCGGCTAGTGGAGTCGAACTGCCGACATTTTGGTTACCAGCTGAACTCTTAAATCACTGCGCCACCAGGGCCCCATAAATGTGCTTTATTGCCCATATTTTCTCATCACCTATTTACCCTTCAATTCTCTGCCAAGGTCAATTCACTCATAACTTTACTGAAAATATCACATTGAAAGAGGAGCAGGGCATTACGAGTCCACTATGCCTCAGGCCCTCAATAGGTACTTTATATTCAATGTCTCTTTCAATCTTCACTACAGTTCTGCAAGATACATACCATCACCCCTATTTTAAAAATGTGGAGGCCAAGGCTAGGAAGTTAAATTACTTGCCCAAAGCTAAGTGATAGTTACACAATTCAAACATTGCTTTACATGACTGCATATCTTACAGAAGTCATAATCTTGTTTAATATTCAGGAATAAAGTATGTCTCTAATATCATAGTACAAAAAGAAAATAATTAGGGAAGTATTTTGTGAGATGGATATCTCTTTTTGCATGCCTTGGCATGGTCTTTCCAGACCTGTTCATTACTTGGAAATAAGGCCCATGAGACTAAAAATTAGTAAAATGAATCAATGACAGACAATGCTATTTTCCATTTCCATAGTGAGGAAACAGAAGAGATATATCTATATTCATATCCATATCTATCCACCCATCCATCCATCCATCCATCCATCCATCCATCCATCTAATCTTACAACCACTAACGTGATTTTTTAAATTTAAGAATTATTTTACCAAAAGTTTTTTTTCAGACTTTCTTATCCTTTACTTATATCACTGTCTCTCTTTCCATCTACATTGTATCAATGTTCTTTGTAAACTTGGTGTTACCAGAAGTTCTGAAATTGTCCAAAGAATATGCCTATTTTTGAGTGATTCAGCTGTACTACATGGACACATAGTTTAATAAAATAACATTAATTGGTAGTGTCTCCTTTGAACATTGCAAAAATAGGCACCAAATACTACAGTATTCTTTTACATGTTATTTTCTTTAAGATAGAATCTGAGAAAAATTCACATCAGAATTATATAACTATCTGGATTTTCTAAAGGCCACATACAAATAAAAACAATATGCTAGTTAACTAATAGAAAATTGAATCAAAATTGAATAAATTCTTTTATATATAATTTCAGTCTATACTAAAATATATTCAAGCAGGATACATGATTATTCACTTTTTGAACACTATGTGACAGAAAATTGAGCTAAATGCAAAAAGTTTCTAAATATCCAGTAAGGAAATCACATAATTATAAATGTAATATGGAAAGTAAAGGGCCAGTAGGAAGTAACAGAGCTGTCAAACTGCTAGTTAGGGATCTTGGAGTCTTGAAAAAAGGGAATTTCAAAGGATATCTAGATTAGGACCAGGATGGCAGAAGGCTTGGAGAACAACAAGATGACAAAATGGGTAGGTAAATCCAATGATGAAGTATCAGTGATTGGCAGTATATTTATAAATTAAAATCACTAACACTCGTAGTTATAAATGGTAATATGGCAAGGAAAAAAAAACACACATTTTTTGCCTCGTATTTAATGAAAAATTCTGAATTTATGATGCAAGTAAGAAAGTTGATAATATGAAAATACCACATAATTATGATTTTTCTCTTCCTTTAACTGTAAGATGCTTTATGATAGGAATGTTCCTTTTCCTGCCAGTCAAGGGACAATAAAGTATCTCCGTATTTTTTGTGTTGAAAACACTCCTTAGATGGTTTTGAACAGCAGGAACTAGTCCATTACTAGAGTTATTAATTCCCTAAAAGATACTAGGGGATAGGGTTGGCCTCCATGTGGGTGGTCTATTTTGGAATAATCTTAGATATATTAATTGTAGTTACTCAAGAAGACTCTCAACAAGACGTATTGAGACAGTGGCTGCAACAATGGGCTCAAATATAGAAACGATTGTGAGGATGACGCAGGACCCGGCAGTGTTTTGTTCTGTTGTACACAGGGTCACTATAAGTCAGAACTGACTCAACAGCACCTAACATCAACAACAACAAAAACAAGAAAAGTTTCTAAGTAGTATGGTCCAGAGCGAACCATGAGCTTAAAGTTTAGTGAGGGCTCTTTGGAGAACATACACAGCCTTTTTTGCCTGTATACATTTCCTTGCTGTAAGAGTGGAGAGAGAGCTGGTGAACACAGGTTCAGGTTGTTCAACCTTAAAATTTAACACCTCAATTCATTCACTATCTTTACATTTAACTGAGTTAATTATTAATACATTCAGAGAGAAAAACCAAATACATTTCACATAAGCAATAGTGCTTATTTTTTTGAATTATCAAAATAATTTTTTGAATTTTTGAAAAATAAATTTAAGCTCTCATTTTAAAAATGCAACATTAATTTTATTAAGTGTAACTATAAGATATGGATGCTGATTTTATTTTTTTAAATTTAGAATTTTGATATTTGATTGCATTTGAAATTTGAAATTATGTCTACAACACAAAATAGTGTCTAACACACATTAAGTGCTTAATAAATGTTTGCAAAGTAAAACAGCTACAAATAACTTTAAAGCTACAATAAATTCAAGGCAGATTTGAAGTATCATCAACCTTATCTTCAAAAAGAGAACTTCTATGTCTCCTTCCAATTTTGGCCTATTAATATACTAGAGGTCTTTTCAAAACATATACTACTTTCTTCACAAAAGACAGTAGGTCTGAGTTTTGTAAAGCCTAAGAATTAGGCTTGAATAAACATTTATCAGATTTAAAACCAAGACCACCTTTCACATAGCCTCATAAATTGAAAAATTATAATTTATTCTAAAGAGGACAGATGTTTTACATCTTATTCCTTTATTTTCTCCATAATAACATTTTACATTTGTATAAAACTTCATAGACATTAGTAACTACTTTCAGGATATCCTAATTATTAAATTAACTTAAACCTGAAGGCCTATAACTAATTTTCTCTTTAAAATCTGTAATTTGTATTTTATAAACAGCTTCTTTCTAAAAGGTAAAATCTAGCAAAAGATTAAACTAAAAATAATTTCTAATTGTTATCCTATGAAATGTTGACTGGGTTCTCAATAGGAAATTTATTTCTCTTTCTTTTAAAATGTATTGCAACATTACAATATCAACTATCAGAATATTCTTAAACCAGATTACATCAGCAGACATACTGAGTTTTAGAGTCATTTCTAACTTTTTAAAATTCAACTTGATTTTATAAAATAGCTGTCAGTTCTCATGGATGATGGAATTTTCTGATCTTGGAAAACACTTTTTAAAAAGATCTATTTATTTCCCCTTTTTGATCATGCTTAATTAAAGTAATTAGAAACAATTTAAACAATCTTTGAAATCAGGATCATTTAGAAGTATTCTGGCATGGAGAAAATTTTCAGTTACAAGCATGATTTTATATGGAAAAATATCAGAAATAATAGCTTCAATCACCTCATATGCATGCAAAAGCTCGGCAGTGAATAAGGAAGATGGAAGAAGCATTGATGCCTTTGAATTATGGTGCTGGTGAAGAATATTGACTGTATTATGGGCTGCCAAAAGAACGAACAAATCTGTCTTGGAAGAAGTACAGCCAGAATGCTCCTCAGAAGCGAGAATGGCGAGACTTTGTCTTACATATTTTGGACATGTTATCAGGAGAGACCAGTTCCTGGAGATGGATTGACACAGTGGCTGCAACAATGGGCTGAAGCATAACGATGATCATGAGGATGGCGCAGAACTGGGCAATGTTTCGTTCTGTTGTACATAGTGTCACTATGAGTTGGAATTGACTCGATGGCACTGAACAACAATAACCAAAATATTGCATTTTTAATTGGGAAATTGTCATATATAAAGTTTTGTTGTGCTAGTTGTAGAATTACGGACTTTTAAAGCTCTAAGGGATCTTGGATCTCCTTTATGTCCTTTTTTTTTTTTTCCCTTGTTTCCCCTACCCCTCCTTCCCACATGAGTCTAAAATACTTGTTTATATATTCATCTAAATCTTAGCAGGTCCATTTTCTAAACGGACAAACCAAACCTCAAACATCTCACCTAATCTCACAAAGCTCATGCATGTGAGAAATATGATTCGTATTCAAATGTGGCTTATGGAGTTACTGGGTGGCGCAAATGGTTAAGTGTTAAACTACCAGTGGAAAGGTTGGTGGTTCAAACCCACCCAGAGGTGCCTGGGAAGATAGGCTTGGCAATCTTCTTCCAAACACACTGTGGCATACAGTGTTCTGAACGCATGGGGTTGCCATGAGTTGGAATCAACTCTGGGCAACTAACAACAACAATACCAGGCTGCCTCTCACTTCCTAAATTTACGTAGGATGTGCAAAGTGACTTACCCAAGATCACAGAAAAGCTGATGAGGACACAAGCCAGAACTAGAAATCAGATTGCCTGATCTCTAGATACATAATCTTAACAATACCACACTGTCTCTCACCCTGTTTAAAAATGCAAATGACAATTTAGTCATCCATCACAGCTGTACTTTATAATTCCAGTTTAACGAGGGCTATATTATACTTTCCAACACTAATCTGTCAGTTTGTCGTACTGTGGTAGATTGTGTTTTGCTTGATGCTGGAAGCTATGCCACTGGTATTTCAAATACCAGCAGGGTCACTCATGGTGGACAGGTTTCAGCAGAGCTCCTACCTAGACTAAGACAGACTAGGAAGAAGGTCTGGCAGTCTGCTTCCAAAAAGATTGGCCAGTGAAAATCTAATGAATAGCAGCAGAACATTGTTTGATATAGGCAGGAAGATAAGCCCCTCAGGTTGGAAGGAACTCAAAATATGACTAAAAAAGAGCCGCCTCCTCAAAGTGGAGCCAACCTTAATGATGTGGATGGAGTAAAGGTTTTGGGACCTTCATTTGCTGATGTGGCATGACTCAAAATGAGAAGAAACAGATGCAAACATCCATTTATAATTGGAACATGTAATATAGAAAGTATGAATCTAGAAAACTTGGAAGTCATCAAAAATGAAATGGAACACATAAAGATTGATATCCTAGGCATTAGTGAGTTGAAATGGACTGGTATCGGCCATTTTGAATCGGACAGTCATGAATTGTGGGATGACATCAAGGACATTATACATGAAGAAAGCAAAGGTCTTAAAAAAGACAGAAAAGAAAGAAAAGACCAAGCTGGTTGTCAGAAGAGATTCTGAAACTTTCTCTTGAACGTAAAGTAGCTAAAGCGAATGTAAGAAATGATGAAGTAAAAGAGCTGAACAGAAGATATCAAAGGGCGGCTCTGGAAGACAAAGTAAAGTATAATGAAATATGCAAAGACCTGGAGTTGGAAAACCAAAAAGAAAGAACACACTTGACATTCCTTTTGCTAAAAGAACTGAAGAAAAAATTCAAGCCTTGAGTTGCAATAGTGAAGGATTCTATGGGAAAAATATTGAATGACACAGGAAGCATGAAAGCAAGAAGGAAGGAATATACAGTCACTGTACCAAAAGGAATTGGTCTATGTTCAACCACTTCAGGAGTTAGCATATTATCAAGAACCAATGGTACTGAAGGAAAAAGTCCTAGTTGTACTGGAGGCATTGGCTTAAAACCAGGTTTCAGGTATTGATGGAATATCTACTGAGATGTTTCAACAAATGGATGCAACACTGTAAGTCTTTACTTCTCTATGCCAAGAAATTTGAAGACAGCTACCTGGCCAACCAACTGGAACAGATCCATATTTGTGACCATTCCAAAGAAAGGTGATCTGACAGAATGCAGAAATTATCAAACCATATCATTAATATCAGATGCAAGTAAAATTTTGTTGAAGATAATTCAAAAGTGGTTGAAGAAGTACATGGACAGGAAACTGCCAGCAATTCAAGCCAGATTCAGAAGAAGACATGGAACGGAACAAGGGATATCATTGCTGATGTCAGATGGATATTGGCTGAAAGCTGAGAATACCAGAAAGATGTTTACCTGTGTTATATTGACTATGCAAAGGCATTGGACTGTGTGGATCATAACAGATTATGGATAACATGTGAATAATGGGAATTACAGAACACTTAATTGTGGTAATGAGAAACCTGTACATAGACCAAGAGGCAGTTGTTCGCACAGAACAAGGGGATACTGTGTAGTTTAAAATCAGGAAAAGTGTGAGTCAGGGTGTATCCTTTCACTATACTTATTCAATCTGTATGCTGAGCAAATAATCCAAGAAGCTGGACTATATGAAGAAGAATGCAGCATCAGGATTGGTGGAAGATTCATTAAAAAGCTATGATATACAGACGACACAAACTTTTTTGCTGAAAGCGAAGGATACTTGAAGGTCTTACTGATGAAGATCAAAAGACTACAGCCTTCAGTAAGGTTTGCGCCTCAACATAAAGAAAACCAGAATCCTTACAACTCGACCAAGAAGCAACATCTTGATAAGTGGAGAAAACACTGAAGTTATCAAGGATTTCATTTTACTTGTATCCACAATCAACATCCATCGAAGCAGCAGTCAAGAAATCAAAGGACGTATTGCATCGGACAAATCTGCTGCAATAGACCTCTTTAAAGTGTTTTTAAAAAGCAAAGATATTACTTTGAGGACTAAGTTGCACCTGACCCAAGCCATGGTTTTTTCAATCACCTCACATGCATGTGAAAACTGGACAATGAATAAGGAAGACCAAAGAAGAATCGAAGCACTTGAATTACGGTGTTGGGAAAGAATATTGAATATACCATGGACTGCCAGAAGAATGAACATATCTGTCTTGGAAGAAGTAAAGCCAGAATGCTCCCTAGAAGCGAGGATGGCGAGACTAAGTCTCACATGTTTTGGACATGTTATCAGGAGGGAAAAGTCCTGTAGAAGGACTTTCATGCCTGGTAAAGTAGAGGGTCAGTGAAAAAAAGGAGGACAACTAGATGTATTGACACAGTGGGTACAACAATGGGCTCAAGCACAGCAACAATTGTGAGGATGGAGCAGGACCTGGCAGTGTTTTGTTCTGTTGTACATGGGGTCTTTATGAATCGGAACTGACTTGATGGTACCCA
This sequence comes from Trichechus manatus latirostris, assembly GCF_000243295.1. Lineage (NCBI taxonomy): Eukaryota > Metazoa > Chordata > Mammalia > Sirenia > Trichechidae > Trichechus > Trichechus manatus. Next base: position 2,380,209 of record NW_004444174.1, read on the forward strand.
ACAACAACATATTACACTTTAAAGGACCCCTGATGGTGTAACGGTTATGCACTTGGCTACTAACTGAAAGGTTGGTGGTTTGAATTCACCCAGTGGCTCTGTGGGAAAATCACCTCGTGATTTGCTCATAAAGATTACAGTCTAGAAAACTCTATGGGGCTGTTCTATCTGTCACATGGGGTTGCCATAAGTCAAAAATTGACTTGATGGCACCTATCAAAACAACATGTTCTACTTTAGGTCCTTGAGCAGTGCAAATGGCTTGTGCTCGACTACTAACATAAAGGTTGACATTTTGAACCTACCCAATGGCACTGCAGAAGAAAGGCCTGACAATCTGCTTCTATAAAAATTATTGCCAAGAAAACCTTATGGAGCAGTTCTACTCTGTAACATGGGGTCACCATAAGTTGGAATTGACTTGACAACAATGGGAATATTATAATTTATTCATCAATAAGTATTGTTTTCCCTAGGTAATGACATGGTTTTATAGGCTAAATGTAGCCTATAAAACTTAGAAGAAAGAGAAAAAGAACTATGGAACAACACTTTATTGGTAATTTCAAGGCGTTTTATGCATTTTCTCAATTTCACTAAAAAACATTTCCTAGCCTAAAGTGCTGTAAGAAAATAATACTAGTATTTAATTTGGTCCAAGCTGTAAATCTCTTCTAAAGATCAGAAAATTGAGTCCAATTTACTTTTATATAAATGCTGTGCATATGTTCTGCTTATGTCGGTTATCAATTTATTGTCTGTTAGTAACAAACGCACTCTTCAATTTATGACCTGTGATAAACAAAGTGATTGCTGTAAGCATTTCTCCTTTAAAGTGAGCACAACATTAATTTTTCTCAAAAGAGCATGCTGGAGGGGCATTGTAGGAGGAAGAGTTTTGACCATTTCCAGGTTGGGGGTGAGGGCGGCCTTGTGGGTTTGAGGACATTTGGTGCAGCGTACTTCAAAAACAGGCCCAAAACAAGATCCTTCTGCAATTTTGTAGCCTCAGCCTAGGGATAATCTGTGCTCAGTCCTCTAGATAAGAAAACTAGAGCCTACTGCATGTCATTGCCTGCCAATGCCACCCACTGCTAAATCACCAGTCCTCCAACCCCATCCCACCTATACTTCCAGGGTTGCCTATTGTTTGCCCAGCAACTCCAGACCAGCTCTGGCCTGGCCAACCCAGGAAATTTCTCTGCTAGCAGGTGGCTGAACCATACCTTTTCTAAAGTGATCTGAAGCCCTTCCTTACGTGCTTTGTCCTTCCCTGGGTGCTCTCCCTTAGCCCTAAGATACCATGTAGAGTTTCCATATCTTATAGCTGATCCTTTAGTATAGTTAACAATTCTTACATTAAACGTTCCCTGTTTAACCTACTGTATGATATCTATCTTCTGACTGGCGCAGGCCAAGACTTTTGTTGTTGTTGGTTGCCGTCAAGTTTATTCCAACTCATTGGGACCCCATGTGTGCAGATTAGAGTTGCTCTCTAGGGTTTTCAAGTCTGTGACTTTTTAGAAACAGTTCACCAGGCCTGTCTTCTTCTGAGGTGCTTTTGGGTGGGTTTGAACTGGCAATCTTTCAGCTAGTAGTCAAGCAATTAAGTGTTTGTGCCATGTAGGCACTCCTGATATCTATCTTCTGATTGGACCCAGACCACCACTGAATATATTTACATGCATAATAAGCTCTATGATGGCCAGAACAATGTTGGTCTTGGTCAGTACTCTCTATCCTGTATAATGCATAGGGCTTTCAAGCAGCACTTGATAAATGCTTTTGGATGAATAAATGTCAAGATTGGCCTCATATAAATGGATCAGTTTTCCCATTGGTGGGAATTTGCATCTCACGATTAGGTTGTTTGAAAAACTCACCTGGAATGAAACCCTTAACATTTGGATAGATTGTACTCTTTAATGCTTATAATACCAGTATTTTGGACAGGTCAGGTACTCTTGGTAGCTATGGCAGATGTTGAATGTTTACCAAACAGTCAAACTTCTATCCTTTTTCTCTGTTAGTAAAGCCTGCCTCCCACTACAGAGCATGAAAATGCCATATAGTCTCTTTCCTAGCCCTTCTGTGGCTAAAGCATTGCCATAATTCATTCACTCATTCATCCATCTATTCATTCATCAAATATATATCAAAGGGTCTATCATGTACCAGGGATTCATTCTAGGTACTATAATACTTCATTAAACAAAACAGACAAAGATCCCTGCACTCCTGGAATAGACAATCTAGCAAGGATAATGGATAATCAGCACATTAAATTAGTATGACACTGTTGTAGCCAATGGAGTCTGGAAAAATGTCTGTTTAGTGCTTCTGAGAGAGATTTTCCTTTCGGACAGAGCCCAAGCCCTTCGAATGCCCATAATAGAATGCTATTTACAGTATACGACAATCTTATTTTAATATCTGAAATTATTTACAAGTTTAAATTCAAAGCACAGGTATGGAGAGAAATTAATAGAATGCTGTTAATGGAAATGTTTTTCCTCATTCTGGAGAAGACAAGAGCCATTTAAAAATAAGATGATATGAATATATGATGTATGAGGGCAGCAACAAAGGCTCATTTATTCATGCATTTTCTTAGTAGGTACCTACTATGTCCTAGACAAATACAATTCATCTTCGTACTTTATTCTCGCCTGTAGCAGTGGTTTGCACTTGGTAGGCATGTGATTGCTTGCTATCATGATGTGTGGTTTACATATTGATCCACAGATATATGCAATAATATTTAATTCTCAAGTTTACTCAATTTGAGATTATAAATGCATATTATGTATATATGCTGCAACTATGTACAACTTAGATATTCATATAAAACCAAAAACCAAACCTGTTGCAGTTGAGACAATTCTGACTCATAGCGATCCTATAGGACAGAGTAGAACTGCCCCATATGGTTTCCAAGGAGCACCTGGTGGATTTGAACTGCCGACCTTTTGGTTAGCAGCCATAGCTCTTAACCACTATGCCACCAGGGTTTCCAGATATTCATATACATGTGCATATATATACATATATATACACACATACACACACACACAGATAAGTATGTATACACGACATGCTAAAAATTCTTGATTTGCAAATTTTAAATTATATTATTGGAATGTGCTTATTCCATTTGGAGTAAATCTCAATGGTCATCTTTGGAATTCCCATTTGCTTTAGCTGCCACCTTTAGTCTCTGTTTATATTATTGGGCATCTAGTAAATTATTTCACTCTGTGCTTTTGATAGCCAAAAGTAATCTTTTTTCTTTTTTTTTTTTCAAGAATTGTAAAATTACACTGTCAATATATTGGCGATAGTGCATACTGTTAGGACAGACTTGGAATACCTTCCCTCAAGTGATTTTAAGCTTTTTAAAGCATTACTATTTTCAGCAGTTTTCATCAGTCACTCATTGTTAGTAAAAAAGTCTAAGTACTCTAATTTACTTTCAAACTTATCTAGAACTAAGCCTCATTTTTATTCCAACCTTAGTTTACATTACTTTAGTATGCAGAACCTCTGACCTAGACAGACTGGTACTGTCAATATTCCACAAATATATATTCATATTTTACACTTTGCCTTTGTTTAGATGGCTTTCTTCCACCTTTTACCTTCTTTAAATACCAGTTGTTATTCTAGGTTACAAATCAAGTGCATCATTCACTTCAACCACATTAACTGCTTAATTTCCAAACAATATTTTTCCATATTCAGAGAATTCAGTACCATAGGAAATGGACTTACATTTCACAAGAATTTTTGACAAGTTGAAGGAAGAACTTGACTATGGGACTATTACAGAGGCAGTGTGGATCCTCAATCCCTGGCTAACTTTGAAAATGGAGTATGTCCTGGAAAGATTTGAAGGAGGATATTGGAAATCAATACCAGTTATATAGTGATGATTCAAAAAATGGGCCTTTAATAAACGAATGAAAAGAGCTACATTAATTTACTTTCTTACTTTTTTACAAACTAAGCTACATATTTTCGTCCATGGAACAGTAAAAGGCAATATAACACTGAATTTGGAGTAAGAAAAGCTGACTTAAGTTCCTTCTAGTATTTTTGTGCCAATGACAAATTAGTTAAACTCTCTCAGTCTCATTTATATTAACTGTAAAATAAAAATAATCATCATAAACAAGAAAAGATCATTAAAAATAAAA
>NW_004444174.1:2384504-2397756 GCF_000243295.1 Trichechus manatus latirostris
AAAAAAAAAAACAAAAAAATAAAGTTATAAATGTATAGCAATAAAATTATTCCTACTGTAATTCATTATTTATTTTTGTATTTAATGGGGGAAATGAATTGAGAAAACCACAGCCATTAATGAAATAAAATATTTTTTCTAAATTTATGAGAAAAATCTCTTGGTGTATTCATTTTATAAATGGCAATGTTTGAATGAAAATGTGACTCCTTTCATCTCCCTTTAAGTAATAAGATGAATTAGAAAGCTAGGAAGCAGATGACTGCCTTGGCCTATAGAAGAGAATGGTAAAACCTCAAAGGAATGAGACAGAAAATTTAGGCAAGCGTCTAAGAAAAAAAAAAAAATGTTGCTTGAAATGGTTAGTGTGCTCAAAATATACTCTGATCTTTTTCTGAATCTTTTAACACACAGGAAAGGAAGTCAATAGTACTTTGGGGTTGTTTTAAAATTAATAGCAACATAAAACTTATTATAATAACAGTGAAACCAAAGGTATTATTCTTTAAGCTTTTACTATATGCTAAGAAATATACCACAAACTTTACATATATTTACTTATTTATTCCTCATGAAAATCCTGAGGTAAACATTCTTTTACTTACTTTTCAGATAAGTAAACTCATTCACAGAGGATAAATAATTTACCCAAGGTCACAACAACTTATACATACATGATGGTGTAAGTGGGATTTTAATCCTGAGTTTATCTGATTCCAAAGAATACATATTACGATATTCTAGCAGCACTGAAAGAGAAATATTTTAAAAAGTTCAAAGGCTCAAAAGAGTTCTATAGCTGCAGCCAATAAACTACTCTCTAGATTTGGCTTGCAAAACTAAAAGAAATACGTTAGCTTTAATAAAGTGACAAGTTTTGAGAGAGAGAGAACTGGAGGAAAAAGAGCTTTCAAAATACCAAAACTGTAAGTGGTTGGCCAAGAGCCATGGAGGCCTAGGAACCAAGGATTTTGAAGTTAAAGGATTTCTATAGAATAATAGTCTATGCCAAGTTTTTTAGTCAAGCAATTATTAGAAGTAGTTTTCTTATGAGCTAAGCCAGTTAGCCTATCTGCCTAGATACTAGAGACTTTAATATCTTAGCTCAACTGATTCTTCATTTGTAGCTATGTATAAGGGTTGATTATAAAGAACATTTATTAAGTACTTATTTTGTACCAAATGTTGTTCTACATTTGATCCTCACAACAACTCTACAAGATAAATACTTCTAATATCATTCTCATTTTAAGGATGAAGCAATTGAGTCATGGTTTGAATGCAGAAACTGATTTCAGAGCCCATACTCTTTATCATTATATTATGCCAATGTTACGGTAAACTAGTAACTACTGTCATTAGGCAAGTAGTGTTTTATTCATCATCATTCTCCTATAAGAGGTATTTACCCAAAATGGCTTACCTTATATTGCCACTTAGTAAAGAGGATTTAGAGATCAGTAGCCTTTGCATTAGTGTCACTTATTGAAAACTAATTGGAATTACAGTGAGAATATCATTATTTTACTTTCTCATAGAATGTTTTTAAGAAATGAACTCTATATAATCTTATATACTCTAAAATCTATGAATCGGTGTCATAGAAGTAGAAGATAAAGCTTACATATTTCAGGATAGTTGCTGACCTATTGAGGTTTTTATGTACTAACATTCAAAAGACATATTAAGAACAAAGCTTTGATATTCTGTAAAGTAAGAGTGGTTTTATTCTGTTTTGTTTATTTTTACCTACAATACTCCTAAGTGATATCATATGAGTTTGTAATAAATAATACACAAAATTAATAGCATTATTTATTAATATGAGTGACAGGTTGATTCCTCCTGAAATGGAGGATATGTTTTGAAAATTGGTTTAATTAAAATATTATGCTAATAACAGAAAACTCATATTAATTGAATGGTTTTATTTAGGTAACTATATTGGCTAGAGTAACCTTTCAATGACCGGATTATATAATCAAGTAAGGAAAATTCAAGCACTCTAACATCTTTGAAGTCCTGGCAATATTTTTAAGTTAGACACATTAAACATTTTATTTCAAAAGGCAAGTTAAATTTTACCAAAATGAACTTAAATACAATACTGGATTTAAATGACTGGCATCTAGTAATGCCAGATACCTATATGAAAAGTGAAAGTCAGAGAATCATTTCAAGGTTTCTATTATCTGGAGAACAATCTGAATGACTGAATTTTTCACAGTCAATCAAATATTGACTTTGTATATCTATATTATCAGTGAGTAATAGAGCTTTTTCAAGAATAATCTAGTATTTCTAGTAAAGTTTAAGTTACTTTGAGGTTTAATATACTTGGGGGAAATTAATAATATATGATATCAGATAAAATATATTTTATATTACTATACTATAAAATTTTAAAAGATACTTGAAAATGTTTAGGGTGTAGGTTAAACAAAGACTTTGAAAAAACAGGTTCCAATGTAATTGTTGTTGAAATCATGATCTATTTCTTTTTTGAAGAGAACTGTTTTCTCCCCCAAATTAAAAGATAGATGTGGTATACAAACATAAAAAGTGATTATTACTAAACATAATCAAACTGTCAACTACTCCATGGGAATAGTTTTGAAAAGTATGCCTTTTTGACAGTATAATATGATTATCTAAAATTCTGCATTTTAAAAAAGTTTCCTTAAAAAATTAAGTTTACCTATAACATCTATTAAATCAATGACAAAAAGCCAAAATACACTACTTTGATATACAAATCCAACTTTTTACCTTTAGCTTAAATTTTCTTTTAGAAATAAATGATCAAAGAACTCAATAATGATCCACAACGGGAAAAAAAATGAATCACAGAATACAATTAAAAGAAAAACTGATGCTGTTAATTTTAGAAATAATTTAATTTTGTTTATATCAAATGAAGGCATTTAAAGAAAGAGAAAAAAATCCAAATACACATTCTTGGGCAGTTCTGGTTGTGGGCATCCCACCCCCATCTGTAAAAGAATGCTTGTTGGCATTAAGTTCCATCAATTCATTTGTGATTTCTAAATTAATTCTGAAGGAAACCACAACTTACTTGAAGATCCTGCTGAGTGTCTGTGTGCTTGATTTTTTTTTTCTCTGTTCACAGACAAAGCACTTCCACTGGTCATGGAAAAAAGGTCTAAATCCCTGTCTTCTCTGCTTACAAGTCTTGCCTGGGAGCAATGGAAGAGAATGTATACAATCATGAAACAAAATATGGCATTTTCTGAACGCAGCTCACATTACCCCAAATAAACAAATAGGCTCTGTCAAACAACCTTCTTCAAAATGATACCACAATCCTTTATTGCTGCCCAGGCAGAACAAATGCACTATGTCAAAGCATTTTTTGCAAATAAGAGGCGATTTTAAAATTGAGGTTTGCTATTTGATTCTGTACAACAAAAGAAAACATTTTAGTACAGTAATTGTGATGAAAACCAATCTTAAAGACAGCTGATGAAACTTTAAACATCTTAGCATCATTTATTTACCAGTATATAATTTAATTCTTAATTGAATGTTAGAAATGTCATATTGGATTATTTTATCAAATATTTATATTTTACCACTTATAAGTATTAGTCTTATCATCAAAATCTCCTGAAATGCCTTTCATCCCATATTTGTATACTATGAAGTCACAGAACAACTCCACCTTCTCATCATAACGATTATAAATATAAAAATATTACACTTTAAGTCTAATTTGGGGGTCATGGTAAATACATAAAAATTTCAAGATACTTTAAGGACATAAGAATTAGATCATATACCTGATCTAAAATTACCTTTAAACTTTATTACTCTCTTGGAGTGAACTTTAGTTGAAAGAATCACTTCCTTCCTATAAAATATTATTTTGCATAAGGTCTAATATCTTTAAGTAAGAATTTATCAGGATTCAACCTGGAAGTAAGGGGAAATGCCATGATGGAAAGCAAAGCAGCCTCAGAGTAGCTGGGACTTAACCTAAACACATTATGCTTAAAATCCTGTGAGAAAACATAGTCCTTAATGTTAAATGTGATAAAAATTTAAATACAGCAAAATAAAGCCATAAAACAACCTCTGCGGTTAAAAGGCTGTCCTCGTATGATGTGGTACAAAAACTCACAGAACCAGAACCTAAAAATCATCCTTTTGCATATTCAGATTCTCGTCTTTCTCCTTCACATCCCCCTTCCCACCTTTTCCCACCGTCACACACATGAAATTCTAATTGCTAAGTAAGCAAGTGTTGCTATTGCTGAACTCAAAATAGAAGCCATTTTAAAATTTCAGTCACTTTTTGATGTACCTGGCTAAGCGATAAAATTGCATTGTCAAAAAACCTTAGTCGAAAACTGTTTAAAATGAAATAAACTGGCTTCCAACTTATACTTGTGATTAGTATGAAAAAGATTACACATTCTTTCTATTTATTTCAGTTAGTACACAAGAGTATGTATCTAAGGTTCTTATTAGAATACCTCCATCGATACTAAGGCTGAAAACTAATAGTCAAGAATAATAGGAAAAATTCCAAAGCAGTACCACCATTTTGGTGAGAAAAATATGTTAACCATAAAGTGTCTTGCAGCCAAAGACACTTTAAATATAAGCCTTGAGTTAAAAAAAAAAGTTTTATTTGTTTTAATATGATTGCATACTTTCACCACATGTGTTTAGGAAGTAGAAATCTCACTGTCCCCCAAATAAGATGCTACCTACATGTCAAGAAAATATTTGTGAATACTTGTCTTCCCAACATCTCATTATCATCTAAGTCATTAACATTCAAAGATTTGTTTCATCCAAGATAGGAAACAGTTAATGTCAGTAACTATTTAGGTCAGATTATAACAGACAATTTATTTCAGAAGTGAAATTTAACGAATTTCAAAATGGTACGAGCTGGAAGAGTCCATGCAAACCTAGAAATGTCATAAATGGGTTAGTCATATGTCCATCAGTGTAGCTGGCACAGTCAAATATATATTAATATTCAGATTCTATTTCTGAAAACACTGGCTTTTACATTGAACATCATCCACATCCTCTTAGTGTTAACAAATAGAGAAAACATTAAAAAAAATTTTCTTCTACACTATACAAAATGGATATACATAAAGCCTGAAGCAAACAGAAAACATTAACACTTCTACAACAATTAACTTTTAATTCTAAAATGCTATGGTTGTAACGAAGGCCTGATGGCACAGCGTTTAAGAGCTATTGCTACTAACCGAAAGGTCGGTGGTTTGAATCCACCAGCCCCTCCTTGGAAACCGTATGGGGCAGTTGCTATGAGTCAGAATCAACTAGATGGCAACGGGTTTGGTTTTGTTTTTGTATGGTTATAACACAATAAACAGTCTTCAGTTAGTGTCAGATAAGACTTTCCTAACTAATATTCCAATTCCAAAAGAATTGGTCAACATTCAACCATTTCAGGAGGAAGCATATGATCAGGAACCCATGGCACTGAAGGAAGAAGTCCAAGCTGCACTGAAGGCATCGGTGAAAAACAGGGCTCCAGGAATTGACGGAATACCAATTGAGATGTTTCAACAAATAGATGCAGTCCTGGAAGTGCTCACTCATCTATGCCAAGAAATTTGGAAGACAGTTACCTGGACAACCGACTGGAAGAGATTCATATTTATTCCCATTCCAAACAAGGTGATCCAACCAAATGTGGAAATTATCGAACAATATCATTAATATCACACGCAAGTTAAATTTTGCTGAAGATCATTCAAAAGTGGCTATAGCAGTACACTGACAGACAGGGAACTGCCAGAAACTTAAGTTGGATTCAGAAGAGGACATGGAAACAAGGACATCACTGCTGATGTGAGATGGATCCTGGCTGAAAGCAGAGAATACCAGAAAGATGTTTACCTGTGTTTTATTGACTATGCAAAGGCATTTGACTGTGTGGATCATAACAAATTATGGATAACATTGTGAAGAATGTGAATCCCAGAACACCTAATTGTGCTCATAATGAACCTGTACATAGATCAAGAGGCAGTCATTCAAATAGAACAAGGGGATATATGGCATGGTTTAAAGTTAGGAAAGGTGTGTGTCAGGGTTGTATCTTTTCACCATACTTATTCAGTCTGTATGCTGCGCATATAATCCGAGAAGGTGGACTACATGGAGAAGAATGGGGCATCATGATTGGAGGAAGACTCCTTAACTACCTGCATTATGCAGATGACACAACCTTGCTTGCTGAAAGTGAAGAGGACTTGAAGCACTTACTAATGAACATCAAAGACCACAGTCTTCAGTATGGATTACATCTCAACATCAAAAAAAAAAATCCTCACAACTGGATCAATAAGCAACATCATGATAAACTGAGAAAAGATTGAAATTGTCAAGGATTTCATTTTACTTCCATCCACAATCAACACCCATGGAAGCAGTAGTCAAGAAATCTAAAGACGCATTGCACTGGGCAAATTTGCTGCAAAAGATCTCTTTAAAGTGTTAAAAAGCATACATGTCACCTTGAAGACTAAGGTGCACCTGCCCCAAGCCATGATGTTTTCAACTGCCTCATATGCACACAAAAGCTGGACAACGAATAAGGAAGACCAAAGAAGAATTAACGCCTTTGAATTATGGTGTTGGGGAAGAATATTGAATATACCACGGACTGCTAAAAGAACAAACAAATCTGTCTTGGAAGAAGTACAGCCAGAATGCTGCTTAGAAGCAGGGATGGTGAGACTACATTTCACATACTTTGGACATGTTATCAGGAGGGACCGGTCCCTGGAGAAGGATATCATGCTTAGCAAAGTAGAGGATCAGCAAAGAAGAGGAAGACCCTCAAGGAGATGGATTGACAGGGCTGCAACAATGGGCTTAAACCTAATGATTGTGAGGATGGCACAGGACACGGAAGTGTTTGGTTTTGTTATACATAGGGTCACTATGAGTAGGAACCAACTCAATAGCACCTAACAACAACAACAACAATTAATATTTGATTATATAGCAAATGTTTATTAAATAGCAATTATTCAGAGTTCTCCTAGGTCTCTGTTTTCTGAACAGGCATCATTTATAGGCCCACCTATAAGGTTTATAATATTTCCCCATATTTTCACAATGAAATGAGGGTCTGAATCTGGGAACAGAACTTTCGAAGCATCTAGGAACTTAATGAAAAGTAGATATTTTCTCTCATTTAATAAAGAACATGAAGTTCCTCTTTCCTTTCCCAAGGTTACTTTCTGCATTATATATAAGCTGCCTTTTTCGTAAGGATTTTATTAAATATTTATTTTAAAAATTTGTATTTTGAGCAGTAAAAAAGATACAAAATAACATCCAGAATAACAAACATCTGTGTACTTACTACCCAGATATTTTAAAAGAGAAATAAAATGTTATAAAGATGAAGTCCCCTTACAAGTTAACCTTGCAGGTTTTCTACATATATATTCAAAGAAATTTAGAGTATTGTCATTAAAATTAACGTAAGTGGCATCTTTTTTCCTACAATTTTCTTTTTTCACTGTACATTATATCTGTGAGATCTAGACTTTGTTCATTCACTTTAACTGATTAAATAATATACAAATTATTGCATATACTAGTGGCGCAGTAGTTAAGAGCTTGGCTGCTAACCAAAAGATCGATAGTTCAGATCCGCCAGCTGCTTCTTGGAAACCCTATGTGGCAGTTCTACTCTGTCATATAGGGTTGCTGTGAGTTGGAATTGAACATACTATGAACATACTACACCATTGTTTGCACTATTTCTAGACATACGAGGGATTTAAAAACTTTTTAACCTCCTGTGCTTTGTTACATACGTGGATGTGGGAAACACATTAAAACTTTTATAGAGATATAGTTTACATAAAAAAATGCATAGATCTTAAACATGCATTTCAATCATTTTTAAAATATTTTATTTTGAAGTAATTTTTGAACTCCTATAGAAGTTGCAAAAAATAGTACTGAGAGTTCCCTGCGTTCTCTCCACCCGCCTTGCCCCAATGATATTATCTTACATAACCTTAGTTGAGAGGAGACGGTCCTTTGGACAGCCCAAATGGCTATAGTTTTTCCCAATCATCCCTTTTGTTGGTATTTTTAGGCTTCAGGAAGAAACCACCATACCTCCCCAAGCCTGATAAGCAGCAGATTTAAAGTGATGAAATCTCATGTAGCACTCAGTTGTATAATCATATCCCCTCCTTAAGTTGTCAGCTGGGAAAATCCACATTACCTTCTGTCTTAGTTATCTGTTGTTATCATTGATGTTGTTGGGTACTGTCGAGTCGGTTCTGACTCATAGTGACCCTATGTACAAAAGAACAAAAAACTGCCTGGTCCTGAGCCATCCTCAAAATTTTCATTATGCTTGAGCCCATTGTTGCAGCCACTGTTTCAATCTATCTTGTTGAGGGTCTTCCTCTTTTTCGCTGACCCTCTACTTTACCAAGCATGATGTCCTTCTCCAGGAACTGATCCCTCCTGAGAACATGTCCAAAGTATGTGAGACGTAATCTCACCATCCTTGCTTCTAAATACATCTCGCTGTACTTCTTCCAAGACAGATTTGTTAATTCTTTCGGCAGTCCATGGTATATTCAATATTCTTCGCCAACACTGTAATTCAAAGGCATCAGTTCTTCTTCTGTCTTCTTTATTCATTGTCCAGCTTTGGCATGCATATGAAGTGACTGAAAACACCATGGCTTCAGTCAGACCCACCTTAGTCCTTAAAGTGACCTCTTTGCTTTTTAACATTTTAAAGAGGTCTTTTGCCGCAGATTTGCCCAATGAAATGCATCCTTTGATTTCTTGACTACTGCTTCCATGGGTGTTGATTGTAGATCCAAGTAAAATGAAATCCTTGAGAACTTCAATCTTTTCTCTGTTTATCATGATGGTGCATATTAATCCAGTTGTGAGGATTTTTGTTTTCTTTACTTTGAGGGGTGATCTTCAACAGTAAGTGCTTCCAGGCCTCTTCACTTTCAGCAAGCAAGGTTGTGTCATCTGCATAATGCAGGTAGTTAAAGAGTCTTCCTCCAATTATTTGCTCAGCATACAGATTGAATAAGTATGGTGAAAGGATACAATCCTGACACACACACTTCCTGACTTTAAACCACGCAGTATCCACTTGTTCTGTTCGAATGACTGCCTCTTGATTCATGTACAGGTTTGTTACGAGCACAACTAAGTGTTCTGGGATTCTCACTCTTTGCAACATTATCCATAATTTATTATGATCCACACAGTCGAATGCCTTTGCATAGTCAATAAAACACAGGGGAACATCTTTTTGGTATTCTCTGCTTTTAGCCAAGATCCATCTGACATCAGCCATGATGTCACTGGTTCCATGTCCTCTTCTGAATCTCGCTTGAATTTCTGGAAATTCCCTGTCAATGTACTACTGGAACTGCTTTTGAATGATCTTCAGCAAAATTTAACTTGTGTGTGATATTCATGATATTGTTCACTAATTTCCACATTTGGTTGGATCATCTTTCTTTGGAATAGGAATAGATATGGATCTCTTCCAGTCAGTTGACCAGGTAACTGTCTTCCAAATTTCTTGGCATAGATAAGCGAGCATTTCCAGTGCTGCATCCGTTTGTTGAAACATCTCAATTGGTATTTCATCAATTTCTGGAGCCTTGTTTTTCACCAATGCCTTCAGTTCAGCTTGGACTTCTTCCTTCGGTACCATTGGTTCCTGATCATATTCTACCTCCTGAAATGGTTGAACATCGACCAATTCTTTTTGGTATAGTTACTCTGTGTATTCCTGATTTAGTGCTGCTAGTTATCTAGTGTTGCTATAACAGAAATACCACATGTGGATGGCTTTAACAAACAGAAATTTATTCTCTCACAGTTTAGATGACCAGAAGTCCAAATTCAGGGCACCATCTCCAGGAGAAGGCTTCCTCTCTCTGTCGGCTCTGAGGGAAGGTTCTTGTCATCAATCTTCCCTTGGTCTAGGAACTTCTCAGTGCAGGGACCCCGGGTCCAAAGGATGCACTCCACTCCTGGCCCTTCTTGCTTGGTTTTAATGAGGCCCCTCTCCTCTTTGCTTGATTCTCTCCTTCATATCTCAAAGGAGATTGACTGAAGATACAACCTAAACCTGTAGATTGAGTATTGCCTCATTAACATAACTGCCTCTAATCCTGCCTCATTAACATCATAGAGGTCAGGATTTACAACACATAGGGTAATCACATCAGATCACAAAATGGAGGACAACCACACAATACTGGGAATCATAGCCTAGCCAAGTTGACACACATTTTTGGAGGACACAATTCAATCCATAACATTCTACTCTTTGGCTCCCAAATTCATGTCCTTGCCACATATAAAACATATTCACTCCATCGTATCATAGCAAAAGTTTTAAATCCACTCTAAGTCCAATATCCCCTGGCCAAAATTCCTCTTCCTCTGTAAAATCTAGAATACACATTATCTGCTTCCAAAGTACAATGGTGGAACAGGCACAAGGTAGACATTTCCATTACAAATGGGAGATACTGAAGGGAAAGAAGAGATAATAGGCACCAAGCAAGTCAGAAGAACACATTACATTAGCTCTCGAGCCTGGAAAATAATTCTCTGTTCTCTGAGACCATTTAGGCAATGGTCTGGCCCTCCAGCCTCTGGGTGCTGGCCACTTTCTCTGGATTCTGGGTGAAGGATCCTCAGCCCTGGGCTTCAGCTTCACCTTCCAGGCCCACTGGAATGACAACTCTGCTCCCTTGAATTTGGGTGGCCACATTCTCCTAGTCGGTCTGAGTAGCGACCCTACCCCTTCAGCACCAGCAGTCCCCATTCTTCTACCCCTTGGGCATGGCTGCCCAGCCCCTTCAGCTTTAGGCAGTGGATCAGGCCCCATCCCACTGGCACTTGTGGAAGACAGCTCCACATCCTGGAACCAAGCTGGTGAAGATCTGACTCTTTGAAACTTAGGAGGCCATGGCCCCACCCTTTGAGACCCCACAAGCCATGGTTCCCTCCTTTAAGACCCCAGAGGTTGTGGCCCTACCCTTTGAGATCAAGGCAGCTCTGCTTCCTGTGCCCCTTTTTTCTTCAGATTCTGCTTCCTGATTCCTTGGCCTCTCAGCTCCTCGGTCCCTCTGGCCTCTTGGACTGGCCTGATGCCTGCTCTGCTCGGGCAAGTGTTCCAAAGCTCTTTAGTTCTACCGATAAGTGCCTGGAGGCAACCCACTCTGCCAGTAAACCTCGGCCAGAAGACACTCTGCTCTCTTGCTTTGTAGGTCGGCAAGCCTAGCTCCACTGATAAGTACCCTGAGGCACCCCACTCTGCCAGGAAGCCTCCTACCCAAAGGCAATAAGCACTTTTACTCCATGGATCAACTCCTGCACCATCTCAGGCTGGTCTCCTGGTTCTACTACTGCCGTATCTGCTGTTATAGTTCTCCTCATTTCCTCCTGAGCCCTCACCAGAATTGTCTTTGATGTCTACAATTCCACCAGCAGTTTTTTCAAGGCAATCTAGGCTTTTACTATTAGGCACTTGAAAACTCTCCAGCATCTACTCATTACTCAATTCCAAAACCACTTCCACATTAAAGGTATCTGTTAGAGCAGCACCCCACTCTCCTGGTACCAAATTCTGTCTTAGTTATCTAGTGCTCCTATAACAGAAATACCACAAGTGGATGGCTTTAACAAACAGAAATTTATTCTCTCACAGTTTAGATGGCTAGAAGTCCAAATTCAGGGTACCAGCTCCAGGGGAAGGCTTTCTGTCTCTGTTGGCTCTGTGGGAAAATCCTTGTATCGGTCATTTTGAATCTGACAACCATGTGGTCTACAAGGCCTCGAATGACAAATTGAAGAGGAATGACATCACAATCATTGTCAAAAAGAACATTTCAAGATCTATACTGAAGTACAACATTGTCAGCGATAGGATAATATCCATATGCCTACAAGGAAGACCAGTTAATATGACTATTATTCATATTTATACACTAATGCCAAAGGGGAAGAAATTGAAAAATTTTACCAACTTCTGCAGTCTGAAATTGATCAAACATGCAGTCAAAATTCACTGATAATTACTGGTGATTGGAATGTGAAAGTCAGAAACAAAGAAGGAAAATATGGCTTTGATGATAGAAACAACACCAGAGATCATACGATAGAATTCTTCAAGACCAATGACTTATTCATTGAAAATACCTTTTTTCAACAACATATATCTTGACTACACATGTGGACCTCACTGGATGGAATGCATAGGAATCAAATCGACTACATGTGTGGAAAGAGACGATGAAGAAGCTCAATATAATCAGTCAGAACAAAGCCTAGGACTGATTGCAGAACACACGATCAGTTGCTCATACGCAAGTTCAAGTTGAAGCTGAAGAAAATTAAAACAAGTCCAGGAGAGCCAAAATATGACCAAGAGTATATCCTAACTGAATTTAGAGACTATCTCAAGAATATATTTGACACATTGAACTTTAATGATCAAAGACCAGATGAGTTGTGGGATGACATCAAGGACATCATACATGAAGAAAACAAAAGATCAGCAAAAAGATGGGAAAGAAAGAAAAGACCAAAATGGATGTCAGCAGAGACTCTGAAACTTGCTCTGAACATAAAGCAGCTAAAGCAAATGTTAGAAATGATGAAGTAAAAGTCCAAGAAACTGGACTATATGAAGATGAATGAGGCATCAGGGTTGGAGGAAGATTCATTACCAACCTGCAATATGCAGATGACACAAACTTGCTTGCTGAAAATGAAGAGGACTTGAAGCATTTACTGATGAAGGTCAAAGACTTCAGCCATCAGTATGGAATACACCTCAACTAAAGAAAACAAAAATTCTCATACCTGGACAGATAAGCAACATCATGATAAATGGAGAAAAGATTGAAGTTGTCAAGGAATTCATTTTACTTGGATCCACAATCAACGCCCATGGAAGCAGCAGTCAAGAAATCAAAGGACATATTGCGTTGGGCAAATTTGCTGCAAAAGACCTCTTTAAAGTGTTTTCGATCACCTCATATGCATGTGAAACCTGGACAATGAATAAGGAAGAGCAAAGAAGAATTGAAGCCTTTGAATCATGGTGTTGGCAAAGAATATTGAATATACCACGGATTTCCAGAAGAACAAACAAATCTATCTTGGAAGAAGTACAGCCAGAATGCTCATTAGAAGCAAGTATGGC
>NW_004444174.1:2398632-2416345 GCF_000243295.1 Trichechus manatus latirostris
GGTGTAGTGGTTAAAGCGCTCAGCTACTAACAAAAAGGTTGGCAGTTCAAACCCACCAACTGCTCCATGGGATAAAGATGTGGCAGTCTGGTTCCATAAAGATTTACAGACTTGTAAACCCTATTGGGTAGTTCTACTCTGTCCTACAGCGTCACTGAGAGGGAATTGACTCAATAGCAGTGGGTTTAGTATATGTTATCATGTAACTACCACCACAATCAGGATACAGAACTGTTTCATTGTCCCAAAGACTCTATCTTGCTCTCCCTTTATAGTCACACCCTCTCCCCAAACTTAATCATTTGCAACTGCTGATTGGTGCTCCACCAGTATAATTATGTCATTTTGACAATGGTATATAAATGGTATCATTCCATCTCTAACCTTTTGAAATTGACTTTTTAACTCAAAATAATGCTCTTGAGATCCATGGAAGTTTATGTATATATCAATAGTTTGTTCCTTTATATTGCTTTTTATTCCTTCGTTATTGTATATCCAATTGTATATATGTACCACGACTTATTTATCATTTCAGCCACCAAATGGAATTTGGGTTGTTTCTAGTTTTTGGTTATTACAAATAAAACTTCTATGAGGTTTTTGTGTGAACATAAGTTCATTTATCTAGGAAACATGCCTATAAGTAGGATTGTTGGGTGACAATAGTAAGTGTATATTTAATTTTATAAGAGACTGCCAGCTCTTAAAAGCTTGCAAGTGGCCATCTAAGATGCGTCAGTTGGTCCCAACTCACTTGGAGCAAAGGAGAATGAAGAATAACAAAGACATAAGGAAAATATTAGCCCAAGAGACAAAAAGGTCACATAAACCAAAGACTTTATCAGCCTGAGACCAGAAGAACTAGATGGTGCCAGGCTACCACCAATGACCGCCCTGACAGGGAACACAACAGATAGAGTCCCTGATGGAGCAGGAGGAAAATGTGGAGCAGAACTCAAATTCTAGTAAAAAGACCAGACTTAAAGGTTTGACTGAGACTGGAGGAACCCCCGAAGCCATAGGCCCCTGGATGCTCTGTTAACCCAGAACTAAAACCATTCCTGAAGCCCACTCTTCAGACAAAGATTAGACTGGACTATAAAACCTAAAATAATACTTGCGAGGAGTGTGCTTTTAGTTCAAACAGACACACGAGACCAAGTGGGCAGCTCCTGTCCGGGGTGAAAAGGGGGAGTGCGCTGTCACATTATACAGACTGCAACTAGTGTCACAAAATATGTATAAATTTTGCATGAAAAATTAACTTGAGCTGTAAGCTTTCACCTAAATCACAATTTAAAAAAAAAAGGAGAGACTGAAAAATTGTTTTCCAGAGTGGCTGTACCATTCCTACTAGTAATGTATGAGAGACCCAGTCACTATACATCCTCAACAATCCTTGGTATAGTAGTATTTTTTATTTTAATCACTCTTCTAGATGTATAGTAGTATATTACCATGGCTTTAATTTGCATTTCACTAACGATCAATGATGTATAATATATTTTTATGTGCATATTTGCCATGCGAATGTCCCCTTTTTGCTAATTTTCTAACTGGACTATTCAGACCAATTATTTTTGACAGACAACTATCATATAGTTCCTTTGTGACCCCTTCCAGTAATTTGTCCTCAGAAACAACTACTTTTCTGATTTTTTTCAGGCTAATTTTCACTGTTCTATAATTTAATATAAATAAAATCATAAAATATGTAGTCTTAATGTGGCTGGCTTCTTTTACTCACTGTATTGTTTTTGATATTCATACATAGTTCTGTGTGTATCCAGAGCTCATTTCTTTCTTTTATTTTTTAAACAGGTATGCCATTATAAGAATATACCACAGTTTGTTTATTGATTCTCCTATTGATGAACATTTAAGTTGTTTGCAGTTTTTGGCCTTTATGAATAAAGCTGTTATGTACATTTGTGTACAAGTCTTTCTGTGGAGGTGTGTTTTCATTTGCCTTGGGTAAATACCTAGGAATAGAATTAACAAGTCATAGAGTAGAAATATGTATAACTTTATAAAAAACTGCCTATTTTCCAAAATGGTTGCACCATTTTTCACTCCACGAGCAATGTATGAGAGTTCCAGTTATTCAACATCTTTGCCCAAATTGTGTTGTCAGGCTTTTGAATTTTAACCATCCTAGGGACTGTGATGTAATGCCGGATGCACTTACTCATCTATGACAAGAAATTTAGAAGACAGCTACATGGTCAACCAACTGGAAGAGATCCATATACTTGCTTATTCCAAAGAAAGGTGATACAATGGAATGTAGAAATTATCAAACAAAATCATTAATATCACATGCAAGTAAAATTATACTGAAGATAACTGAAAAATACTTGCAGCAGTACATCAGCAAGGAACTGCCAGAAATTCAAGCTGGATTCAGAAGAAGATGTGGAATGAGGGATATCCTTGCTGATGTCAGATGGATCTTGGCTGAAAACAGAAAGATGTTCACCTGTGTTTTATTGACTATGCAAAAGCATTTGACTGTACGGATCATAACAAATTATAGATAACATTGCGAAGAATAGCAATTCCAGAACACTTAATTGTGCTCATGAGGAATCTGTATATAGATCAAGAGGCAGCTGTTTGAACAGAACAATGGAATATTGTATGGTTTAAAATCAGGAAAGGTGGGGGTCAGGCTTGTATTCTTTCACTATATTTATTCAATCTGTCTGCTGAGGAACTCCCCACATATGTCAGTTTGTCAGACTGTGGGGGCTTGCATGTTGCTGTGATGCTGGAGGCTATGCCACCGAAATTCAAATATCAGCAGGGTCACCCATGGTGGAAAGGTTTCAGCTGAGCTTCCAGACTAAGATACATGAGGAAGAAGGACCTGGCAGTCTACTTCTGTAACGAATTAGCCAGTGAAAATCTTATGAATAACAGCAGAACATTGATATAGTGACAGAAAAGGGGGCCCTCAGGTTGGAAGGCACTCAAAAGACCACTCGGCAAGAGCTGCCTCCTCAAAGTAGAGTCAACGTTAATGACATGGATGGAGTCAAGCTTTTGGGACCTTCATTTGCTGATGCGGCACAACTCAAAATGAGAAGCAGCAGCTACAAACATCCATTAATAATCAAACATGGAATGTATGCAGTATGAATCTATGAAAATTGGAAATCGTGAAAAATGAAATGGAATGCATAAACATCGATATCCTAGGTATTAACGAGCTGAAATGGACTGGGACTGGCCATTCTGAATTGGACAATCATATGGTCTACTATGCCGGCAATGACAACTTGAAGAGGAATGGCACTGCATTCACTGTCATAAAGAAACATTTCAACATCTATACTGAAGTACAAAGCTGTCAGTGATAGGATAACATCCATATGCCTACAAGGAAGACCAGTAAATACAACTATTATTCAAATTTACACATCAACCACTAAGGTCAAAGATGAGGAAACTGAAGATTTTTACCAAATTCTGCAGTCTGAAATGAATCGAACGTGCAATCAGGATGCATTGATAATTACTGGTGATTGGAATGTGAAAGTTGGAAACAAGGATCAGTAGTTGGAAAATATGGCCTTGGTGACAAAAATGATACCAGAGAAATTATGGTAGAATTTTGCAAGAATGACTTCATTGCAAATACTTTTTTCAACAATGTGAATGGCGACTATACACATGGACCTCACTGGATGGAATACACAGAAATCAAATCGACTATGTCTGTGGAAAGAGACAACGGAAAAAGCTCAATATCATCAGTAAGAACAAGACCAGGGGCCAACT
This sequence comes from Trichechus manatus latirostris, assembly GCF_000243295.1. Taxonomy (NCBI): domain Eukaryota; kingdom Metazoa; phylum Chordata; class Mammalia; order Sirenia; family Trichechidae; genus Trichechus; species Trichechus manatus. Next base: position 2,402,419 of record NW_004444174.1, read on the forward strand.
GCAGAACTGACCGTCAATTGCTCATATGCAAGTTTAAGTTGAAGCTGAAGAAAATTAGAACAAGTCCATGAGAGCTAAAGTATGACCTTGAGTATATCCCACCTGAATTTAGAGACCATTTCAAAAATGGATTTGGTGCTTTGAACACTAATGATCGAAGACCAGACAAGTTGTGGAATGACATGACATCATACACAAAAGGCAGGAAAGAAAGAAAAGACCAAAACTGATGTCAGAAGAGGCTCTGAAATTTGCTCTTGAAGGTCAAGTAGCTAAAGCAAATGGAAGAAATGATGAAGTAAAAAAGCTGAGCAGATTTCAAAGGGCAGCTCAAGAAGACAAAGTAAAATATGATGACATGTGCAAAGATATGAGGTTAGAAAACCAAAAGGGAAGAACACGCTCAGCATTTCTCAAGCTGAAAGAACTGAAAAAAAATTCAAGCCTCGAGTTGCAATACTGAAGGATTCTACGGGGAAAATATTAAATGACACAGGAAGCATCAAAAGAAGATGGAAGGAATACACAGAGTCACTATACCAAAAAGAATTGGTTGATGTTCAACCATTTCAGGAGGAAGCATATGATCAGGAACCTATGGTACTCGAAGGAAGAGGTCCAAGCTGAACTGAAGGCATTGGCGAAAAACAAGGCTCCAGGAGTTGATGGAATACCAATTGAAATGTTTCAACAAATGGATGCAATGCTGGAAGTACTCACTCATCTATGCCAAGAAATTTGGAACACAGCTACCTGGTCAACTGAGTGGAAGAGATCTATATTTATTTCTTTTCCAAAGAAAGGTGATCCAACCAAATGTGGAAATTACCAAACAATATCATTAATAGCACACGCAAGTTAAATTTTGCTGAAAATCATTCAAAAGAGGCTGCAGCTGTACATTGCTAGGGAGCTGCTAGAAATTCAAGGAAGATTCAGAAGAGGACATGGAACCAGAGATATCATTGCTGATGTAAGATGGATCTTGGTTAAAAGCAGAGAATACCAGAATAATGTTTACCTGTGTTATATAGACTATGCAAAGGCATTGGACTGTGTGGATCATAACAGATTATGGATAACATTGCAAAGAATGGGAATTCCAGAACACTTAATTGTGCTCATGAGGAAGCTGTACATAGATCAAGAGGCAGTTGTTCGAACAGAACAAGGGGATACTGCGTGGTTTGAAGTCAGAAAAGGTGTGCATCATGGTTGTATCTTGTCACCATACTTATTCAATCTGTATGCTTATTCAATCTCTCTTCCAGAACCCAAGTACATATATTCTAGACTGCTTGATATTGTCTCACAGGTCACTCAAATTCTGTTTTTTTTTTTTTTAATTCCAGTTCTTTTTGTGTTTCATTTGGATACATTCTATTGCTCTGTCTTCAAATTCACTTATCTTCTGCAATGTCTAATCTTCTGTTAAGCCCAGCAATTGAGTTTTTCATTTAAAATATTTTTCAGTTCTAGATTTTTTATTTTATTTTTTACTTTTAGTTTTCACTTCTCTACTGGGATTTCTATCTTTTTCCTTAACATTTAAATGTCTGAGCATATTTGTAATAGCTTTTTAAAGTTCTTGCCTGCAAAGTCCAACATTTCTATCATTACTCCATCTGTTTCCAGTGATGATTTTTCTTTTGCTTATGAAACCTATTTTCCTGTGTCTTTGCATGGCTAGAAATTTTTTACTGTATATTGGATATGGTGATGTCACTTGTTGAATGTCTGGATTTTGTTACCATCCTTTAAGCTATGTTGGTTTTTATTCTATCTCTTCTCAGCTCAGTGAAAGTACAGTGGTCTCCCTGTGCTACAATCCAGAAAGCGTCTTTAGACTGACAACTGGGGTGATCTGTGAACTTATATGTTTCTTTTATCTCTGGATCACAGCCCTGTACTGTTGCAACATATGAAAACAGTTGTTTCACCTATTTTGTCCAGTTTAATGGTTAATTTTTTTTTTTTCCATCAGAAGGGTTAGTCTGATACCAGTTACTCCATCATATCCTGAAGCGGAAGCAATTTAAATAAATTTATATATAAACTGGTATTAAGATTATGTTTCTTAATTCTTTAATATTATATTTATTATGTTTAACTGTTATTATATTTTTGAGATCTATCTAATTTCTGTGTCTCTTTAGTTTGTTTCTCCTGACTGTTGTATTGTATTCCATAATATATATTCAACAAATTTTTCTTATTCATTTCCTTAATGATAAGCACCTAGGTTGCCTCTAACTCTCTGTAAGTAATACAATAATCAGCATCTGGGTATATGCGCTCTGATGAATCTGTGTAAGAATTATCTGGGAGATTTTATATGTATACATATATATATATATACATAGACAGTCATTCCTTGGTATCATTGGGGGATTGGTTCCAGGACCCCCTGCAGATACCAAAATCTGAGGATACTCAAGTCCCTTACATAAAATGGTATAATATTTGCATATAACTTACACACATCCTCCTGTATACTTTAAATCATCTCTAGATTACTTATAATACCTAATACATTGTAAAGCTATGTAAATAGTTTTTATAGTGTATTGTTTAGGGAATAAAGACAAGGAAAAAAAGTCTGTACATGTTCAGTACAGATGCAATCATTGTTGGCCTAACTACATAGTACACGTCAGCAACAAGGTAACTTTTTTTTCCCCTGAATATTTTTGATTTGCGGTTAGTTGAATCTGTGGATGCAGAACCCACAGATACAGAGGGTCGACAATATATATGCTAGAAGACTGGACTTGAAGAGAAACAGGGCATAAAAAGACCTAACTGAAATAAACACTGACAGATTACTTTCCAAAATGACCGTACTGGGCTCCACTTTTATGAGCTGGGAATAAGCATTTACACATTGTCGAAAGCACTTTGCATTACCCAGTTTTCTAATTTTTGCCATCATGAAGAGAATAGTCATCTAATTTCTTGGTTTTAATTTTCATTCTCTGATCACACAGTTGCATCTCTTTGTATGCATTTACCCATTTAGGCATCATCTTCTGTAAAGTGCCTATATCTTTTTTGTAATTTCCATTGGATTTCCTGACTTTTTTTTGTTCATTTGCAGGAATTCTTTTTATAATTTAGACATTAAGCTTTTGTTGGTTTTAGGCACTGAAAATAGTTTGTCCATATCTGTCCTCTGTCTGTTAACCTTTTATAAAAAATAATTCATAGGAAGGAATATGTAACACAGTCAAGTTAATCTTTTTTTCCCCCCCTTATGGCTTTGTACTACTTTTTAAGAAAGACTTTCCTCACTGCTAAGCTGTAAAGATATTCTTAAATATTTTATTTTACCTGTTTTGTAGCTTTATCTTCACATTTGGGCTTTCAAACCTTCTGAATTCCATCCACTATTGTATAGGATGTATATAGTCTATGTATATTCTTGTCTTTTTTCCTCAATACCAATTTACTCAATGCTATTTACTAAACAATCTGACCTTTTCCCACTGGTTCATGGTGACATATTTGTGATATATTAAATTCCATCATATTCATAGGTCTATTCTTGAACTCTATTCATTTCCATTTCCATTGGTCTATTTATCCATTCTTATGCCAACACCATGGAAACCCTGGTGGTGTAGTGGTTAAGAGTTCTGGCTGCTAACAAAATGTTGGCAGTTCAAATCCACCAGGCGCTCCTTGGAAACTATAGGGCAGTTCTATTCTGTCCTATAGGGTAGCTATGAGTCGAAATCAACTCAACGGCAACAGGTATGCCAACACCATAAAGTTTATTTTACCTTTTTCCAAAGTTTTATATCTTGTGGCACAAGTTGCTCTTCTTTTTTCAAAGGTGACATATATTCTTGGATTTTTATTCATCAATAGATATTTTAGAATGAGAGTTTTCAGGTTTCTAAAAATACTCAGCTATAATTTTGGTTGTGATTGCTTTGAATTTACAGATTTATTGTGGACAATTGACACATTTTATATGTTAAAGTTGTTTAGCCATGAATAGTAAACTTAATGGGTATTGTGGATATTATCATATGCCATATCATCTTTAACAACTGAGTCAGATTCCTCCAGCTGCTGAAAAAATTGAAACCTGGTGGCTATCAGCTGTTTCTCTATCTGGAAATTGTCCTAAGCTGAAGACAACAGCCTTATCCAAATCACACCTTCTGAAGTAATGCAGGTGCATAAAAGCTTGGCTCCATTGCCTCAAGGTTGGACAACTCAAAAGGACCATTCCACCACCAGAACTCACTTCCTCTCTTGAAACTCCATTGAAATTCACCTTTTTCTTCTCCTCAAGCCTGCTTCTTTCATCCTTCAAAGGAGTTGTTCCTGAATGTCCTTCCCAATTAACTTTCTGCACTCAAATCTCAGAAATTCAGAGTATATTTCATGGGGAACCTGATCTAAGAGTCTGCTTTCTGTAGAAAAATCCTGGCGTTCTGAAGAATAACTTTAATTTAATTAAAAATTCAATTGTCTAGATCTATGATATGCCTTCTGATATATCTTTGGAAGCAAGAAAAGTGATCATTTCATTTTCATTTTTCTAATTCCTATATCTACCACTCAATATGTTCGTCTCTTGTTTGGAAGACAGAGATTAAGTTATTTATTAGCTTCCTCAAAATCCAACATTTGAATATTTGATTATGTCTTATTTTTCCCTCACTCTTGAAGGTTAGTGAAGAGTATTCTTGATAATATTTACATTTATCACTATTATGAAGAAATGACTGCACTGTCTTTTGGTTTGCATTTTTTCTGGTAAGATGTTAGCTAGAAAGTTAATTATTGCTCCTTTGTAGGTAATTTTCCAATTCACTAATTCTCTCTTTTACTGTGTCCATTCCAGAGTTTAATTCAATGATAATATTTTTTATTTCCAGAATTTCCAATTGGTTCATTTGCATATACATCTGTTCTTTATTAACATTTGATCACTTTTGCTCCATAATAACTTGTCCTTGAGTGTTATTCCTATGTTTTTGAGGATCTTGAACATGTTTTTATTTTTATTTTATTTTATTTTATTTTCATTTTCCTTTTAGCTATGGCCTGGCCTCAGCTCTAATTTTGAGTAGTATCTGTCTCCAGTTCCCCAGTACAAATGGGGTCCTTTCACCCCTCAATACTCTGCAAAATTTCCACTCTGGGCTTTCATCTAGCTCAGTTTCCCTTTGATGTCAGCCATCAATCTCTTCCCCTGAATCCACTAACCAACCCCATCCCCCACCACAAAAAAAGAGATCTGTGTTTTTCTGTTCCACTATCATCTACCTTGTTTTTGAGTTGAGCTGTATATTCAGTGTAAAAAAGCATTTGTCATTGCTATATTTTTGTCATGTGTCTGTATATAGTGAAAATGGTGTGAAATAAGAGGATCAATGTCAGAATATTAATCTCATAGAACGATTTTGATCAGAAATCTATCCAATCTGTTTTCATTCATTTTTAAAAATATAATAATTAAATAGAATATTACTTCATTTATCTTGATATTTCTCGGCACTTTTATGTTTCCCATTCTGGCTACAAGGTGGCCACTCATCATTCTGTGCTGAAGAGAATCAATAATAAGTATGGTGTTAATAATCTGAAGTATCAATCTTCCTAGGGTTATCTGCTTGCCACTTCCTCTAGAGAGGTCTCTATTAAAATGCAAGTAAATGTTTTCTGAGTGATTATTACAAACTCTGTACATATATTCTATAAATATTTTCATAAATGCATCAATTTTAGCTAGTTGTTGCCCTAATTTTTGCTCCTCTTTCAGGAAAAGTCCTTGAAGAAGGTGTCCCCAAGAGTGATGAATATAACAGCTCTGGAGACCCATAATACTAGTTTCCATTAAAAAGCACATTATCTTTTTATACTAAAGTCTACATGGTAAGCTAAATTATAATCAGTTTTCTTGGTGAGTATAGAATCTAAGCAAGGGGTAGTTGTTGATTGATATAAATGGAAGGTGTCATAAAGTTAGAGTCACCTGATGTATCCATTTTCAACTGCCAAGGAGGCCACACATTTCTTCCACTGTTCAGAGTACCCTCTTCTCTGGATTTTTCTGAAGACATACTGAAAAATTCTTGTTTGGTGGACTGCATTTTTTTAGACTCCATATTGGCCACTCTGCTTCTGTTAACATAGTCTTCCTTCTAATAGCACATAGTACAATTGACTTTAGCGACGCACATACTGTTATACTATCTAGAGGCTACGCTCTGGTCACCATGTTTAGAACTTGGTGTCGCTAAAACTCCAGTAATTTACAATTTATTACTTGAAGTGGTTGACTTCACAATTACTTGCTAATTTTTATCTTGTTTGGTATTCTGAGTTGTGAGAATACTTTGCTATTTCCCTTTGCTATTTGCCACGCCTCACTTATAAATAATGGTTAGGTTCCAAAGACCAGGTCATTATGCGAAATTGGTGTTATGTAAGAGTCAGGGGCCATGACTTGTCTTGGTGCCATTGTCCCCCCAGTTGCTCACCACCCATCAGGTGCCCTGGGTGTTTCTTGGGATGCATGTGGTGCAGCAGGCCTCCCTTCCCCACCATTGTGGAGCCCATGGGGTTTGGGGGTGGTGGTGGTGGTCATTGGGTGTTGCCAGCCATCCACCGCTCACCACCTTGTCCTCTATCTGCCCTGGCCTTGCAACTCATATGGCCCTCTTCCCTCTCCCCCAGTTCCTACTTCCCTCCATTGACTTCCCTACCACCTTTGGGCCCTCACCTGGCCTCACCCTGCCCACCCACAAACTCACATCCTCCCACCATCGCCCTGCGCCTTCTATGGCTGGACCAAGATGTCACAGATGAACAGAAGAAGGTGTACCACAGCCAGTTGGCCACTGATTCTCATGTGGCCTGATTGTCACTGGGGCCTCCAGTATCTAGTTTGGGTGGCCTCTGGAGGGTGTCCTGGGCCCAGCCACAGCCCCACATGGGGCCCAGACCAACAGAGACACCGCATGAGAATTTTTTCAAAGTTGTAAATGCAAAATGTCAGATAGCGAGATAGTCGATAAGTGACGATTAGATGTATACAGATCCTACTCTTTCAAAATTTTCAAGAAGATAATTTCATTAGACAATTTCCCATCTAGAGTTCTTCAATTCTATTTAAATATGATAGCATGCTAATGATTTCAAATTCCATATAAAATTAATATTTTAAAATAATATCATATTTTAATATTATAATGCAAGTTAAGGAAATACATTATTATTTTAATACGTGGAATTCTGAGATTACTCTAAAAAGATACAACTGTGATATTTTCATATTTGAAGCTAATTTCGGGCATATTTTAAAGTGCCATTTATTGAGTACTGGTGTCTACAACATTTTTCTGTAACTTTAAACATATTTCTTACCACAAGCTGAACTCTTCCACCATTAAGTACCTCTGGATCTAACTCAGGCAAGAAGTGATTGCTGCATAGTGACAAAAACAGAAAACATAATATAAATGTAAGAATATGAAAGAAATGCCCAACTGAAAAGTTTTGGAGAAATCAGTCATTTACAAAATGGAAATAATAGTTTTCTTAAATTAACTTCCATACAAAGATAAATACAATTTAAAATTTTCCAGTTATTACTTTAATTCAATTTGGTGTAAAATATAAATTAATAAACAATATTTTAATACCATCCTTCTTTGCCAAACATGAACACGTGCAAAGGGCAAAAACCTGAAACTATTAATAAAGATAGCTAATAAATTATAGAAAACTTAAATATTTATTTACATTTACTTATATCCATTACTTGTCTTTTGAGAAATGTAAAACTTCTTATTTTTAAATAGCTCTAGTATATTTAATGTATACTAATGTTTACAGTTAACTTCTGTATAAAACTAGAATGTTGACATTTGGCTTTTCAAGAACCTTTTATTCTTGAAAACATAATTTTCTTAAAATATTACTACCTAGTCTTTTATAAGGAGCAATGTTGCAGTGGTTAAAGCACTTGGCTGCTAACCAAAAGGTCAGTGGTTTGAACCCACTAGCCGCTCTGCAGAAGAAAGACATGGCAGTCTGTTTCCATAAAGATTTAGTCTTTGAATCCTATGGGGAGTTCTACTCTGTCCTATGGGGTTGCTATGAGTGACTCAATGGCTGTGAGTTTTTTCTTGTTTTTGGTTTAGTGGGTACATGTACTTAAAGTGAAAGTCTTGAAAGTCTATGTCAAAAATATCATCTCTGAACTTTCATTTTCTTAAAAATTTCATTCACTAGTTTCGCACATATATGCTTTATTGTTCATCAATGTAACAAAAATTAATTGAGCATGTATTAGGTGCAAAGCACCTAGTTTGTTGTTAGGGGATATAAATATTTGATATCCACAATGCTGTGAGCTACCTAAACCCTATTAGATAGATATCCTTTATCTCACTATAAAGGAGAGAAAACTGAAGCTTTAAAATGTCTTTAAAAATTAGTTACATGACCACTAAAGTGGCAGCTACAAGGTTGAATTATAATTTTAAATGCCATGTTTATACATGTAAATAAAAATAAAACAAAAATAAAATACAACCTACGACATATATGCTATTTGAAAATAGTTAATGGATACCATGCACTTTACTTTTCAAAGCAGAATCATTTGTGTGGTTCATCTGTTGATTTCATGCATTACAGAAATAGGCTTCTTCCTGATCATTTCAGAGCGAAAAATACAAAGAGCGATTAAATCTATTCTATACGGGAGGCCTTTTTATAACCTGGCAACCTGGTGTATTGGCCTTTGGCTATAAAGTCATGTTTGTTTTAGCACAATTAACCTAGGTTTCACTTTTCAAGATATGTTTACAATACAAAAATCTAATTTAAAGGAAATGACCTCACCATTTCATATTTCTGGAACTAGTTGTTTCATGAACCCCAACCTGTGTGTGAAGCCATTGGTATGTATATTCTCTACTCCTTTCTATTTTTTCATTTGCAGTGGTATCCTTGCAGGAAAATGCTTCCTTACCTAGGGAAGAAATAATGGAACTATGTTATTTAAAGAGTTCAAGCTCTGGCTAACAGTTTAGTCTAGGCTAACAATTTTTTTTTTTTTTTACATTTTATTGTGTTTTAGGTGAAAGGTTACACAGCAAATTAATTTTTAATTCAACAATTCATACACATATTGTTCTGTGACATTGGCTGCTATGCCCACACTCTCCACATTTCCACCCTGTCTTCTCTGATTCCATCTGCCCCGTTTCCCTGCCCCTCCTTGCCTTCTCACCTTTCCTTTTGGGCAAATGTTGCCTGTTTGGTCTTGCATAGTTGATTGTTTTAAGCAACACATACCTCATGGGTGTTACTGTCTATTTTATAGGCCAATCTGTTATTTGGCTGACAGGTGACTTCCAGGAGTGGCTTCACTTCCAGGTTAAAAAGGTGTCTTAGGGTGATAGTCTCAGGGGTTCTTCTAGTCTCTATCAGTCCAGTAACTCTGGTCTTTTTTTATGAATTTGAGTTTAGTTCTACATTTTTCTCCCATTCTAACTGGGATCTCCTATTGTGTCCCTGGTCAGAGTGGTTGGTAGTGGTAGCCGGGCACCATCTAGTTCTTCTGGTCTCAGGCTAGAAAAGGCTGTGGTTCACGTGGGCCGTTAGTCTTGTGGACTAATTGCTTCCTTGAGTCTTTGGTCTCCTTCACTCTCCTTTGCTCCAGATAGGAGGAGATGAATAATTGTATCTTTGATGGCTGCTTGCAAGCTTTTAAGACCCCAGGCACTATTCACCAAACTAGGATGTAGAACATTAACTTTATGAACTCTTTTTTACCAATAGGCCTAGATGTCCCCCGAGACCACGGTCCTTAGACTTCAAGCCCAGTAACTCAGTCCCATGAGGTGTATGGGCATGTTTAAGAAGTTTCCATAACTGTGCCCCACTACGTGCTCTATTATAGGTATGAATATATATATAGTACATACAAATATGTATACGCAAATGCCCACAACTATACCTATATATGCATGTCTATGTACTCCTATACACCCTCCCAAACCTATATAGTATATATATCTACCTATGTAACCACTCACACATTTTTGGTTGTTATTACTGTTGTTGCAGAATTGTGTATGTTATAGCATTTACTGTAGTTGTCCTTTATTCTTGCGTTCCTCTCAGTGTCTTCATTTACCTTGGTCACATTATGCTGACTTCCCTTATATTGTGTACTACCCTTCCCTTCACCAGAATTAACACGTGTCTACTAACTAGTAAGTGATACTCCTTCCCTCTCTCTCCCATTCCTGGTAACCATCAAAGAACGTTGCTTTCTGTGTGTAAACCTATTCTTGACTTTTTACCAAAATGACATCAGACGATATTTGTCCTTTTGTGATTGCCCTATTTCACTTAGCATAATGTCCTCCAGATTCATCCATGTTATAAGATGTTTCGTGTATTCATTATTATTCTTTATCATTGCATAGCATGCCATTGTATGTATGTATCACATTTTGTTTATCCATTTATCCATTGATGGACACTTACGTTGTTTCCATTTTTTTGCTATTGTGAATAATGTTGCAATGAACATGAGTGTGTATATGTCTGTTTGTGTCATTGCTCTTATTTCTCTAGGATATATACATAGCAGTTGGATTACTGGAACATATGGTATTTCTATTTCTAGTTTTTTGTGGAAGCATCATACCTTTTTCCCATTGTGGTTGTAGGATAATCATTTTTTCACAAGAAACAACAAGAACAAAAAGACTAACTTATGGGAGCTAAATTATGTGTAAGAAAAATAATGTCAGTCACTGTCAACTTAAAATTTTTCTTGCTTTAATTTCAAACCCAACTATTTTTAAAAAGAAAGGAAGTACTTTAACTCAATCATCATTTTATAGGGTTTGTTTTTCTGTGTTTTAATTTGTAAAATCAGAGGTTATTTGTGGTAGATGGTAAAATTCTTCTAATATAAAAAGAATATCTGTTCACTACTGTTTTCACTATCTCTATGCCATAGAAGCTATTTCAAAGATTAAGAGAAAGTATAGCAATGAAGATGAGTATGGAAAAATATGTAAGATAAAAAATTATGCCAGGTAACAACCCATTGCCATTGAGTTGATTCTGACTCATAACGGCCCTACAGGACAGGGTAGAACTGCCCCATAGGGTTTTCAAGGCTGTAATCTTTATGAAAGCAGACTGCCACATCTTTCTCCCATGGAGCAGCTGGGGGGTTCGAATAGCCAACCTTTCGGTTAGCAGAGGAGCTCTTAACCACTGCACCACCAGGGCTCCTTCCAGGCAACAATATAAAAATCTCATTGCCATCAAGTCGATTCTGACTCATAGTGACCACACAGGATAGAGTAGAACTGCCCCATAGGGTTTCCAAGGAGCAGCTGGTGGATTCGAACTATCAACCTTTGGTTAGCAACCAAGCTCTTAACCACTGTGCCACTAGGGCTCCCAAGGTAACAATACAAAGTAACAAATATAAAATTTAATAAAACAGTAAAAAGAAAAAAAAGAAAAGAAAAAAAGAACCTAATCCTTATATTGACATGTAAAAATTATTGTAGAAATGTTTGCATTTAGAAAAAAAAAATCTCCAAACATTGCTGTGCTAATGCCGTAAATTTCAGAGTTACACTGCAGGCCTACTACTTTAGAGCCTTTCTCCATGGACCTGATCTTTTAGACTGCGTCTTGCTTGGTGCCATCGCCATGTTTTAGGGACTTGTTTGAATTGTAGGCTTGATTGAAGGTATAACAGAAAGAAACACCTCTTGAAAACTGACTCATGATAATTAAACTCATGAATCCTGTAGTTTAAAACCTGATATTTAAAATGTCAATTCATTAACTTAAAACATTCTTTCACTATACATTATATTATAATTTGTTTGGAAAACAGATGAAGTTATAAGGCCTGTTTTGAATGCTTGATGTGTGTGCACATACATTCACACATATACACACAAGTTAGCATTTGTCATCCTGAATGTGTTGAGGATAACACATCTACTTGCCTTTTTCCCTACAAAGTTGCTGCTGTAAATAGCAAAATGAATCTAATTTTCAACCCAAAGAGATACTGGACCCACTTATCAGGAAAGCTCAAAATCAGGATGTATTGTTTCTGTAAACTCTGTTACTTCTCATGCCACCTAATTTTTTAAACATGGCCACAGGCTTTGCATTGTGAGCTCAAGCCAACCACTCCACAGCTGCTATAATTGAAGGAATAATTATTCACATGCAAGGACTGACAATTGAATCCATGACCAGACATCATTTTGATAAGCAGCCTTATCGGTATACAGAAATTAAACAAAGAATTGGTGTTGCCACACTCAGGTACTACACAGTACTAGGTCTCTTTTCCAGCAGAACCCTGGCCTTTCTTGGGTGCATCAGGCCAGATGCTGGACCCATAAGCACTGCGACAGAAAATACTGAGGACTCAGGGACCCCAACAGTTAACTGAGCCCATGGCTAGAACCCTACCTACTCTTGATAGGTAGACAATTCTGTTGCAATAAATGTACTTTTAGTTAAAAATAACAATCTGTCTTTCTGTGTTTAAAAATAATGACAGATACTTGCAACTGTCACTTTTTTGATAGCCACTTTTAAAGTACTCATTCTGGAATGTTTTCCTCAACTCTATAATAACACCCCGTAAACCGTAAGTGCTTTTATTTCGGAACTCAGCCAAGGTTCTAAACAATTCCTGAGTAAATAAGAGAGATTCACTGTAAGGTTCCAATTCATCTTAACAGTTTTAACCCTAGGACATACATTGGCATGAGCTCAGTGTAAGAAATAGAACAAGCACAGTAGTAAAATTGGATAGATGTACTTGAAGACACTGCAATTCAGATGCTGGAGGAAGTGATTCTGTGTTGGCTAAACTATTTCAGGATTACTCCTATCACTGAGAAGGAGAATGTAAAGTTTACTTTTTGTACATTGCAGGAGAAATTCTGCTTTTAGCATCTTGTGTAGGAAGAATAACGGTGAAGTAAAACAACTGAACAGAAGATTCCAAAGGGCGGCTTGAGAAGACAAAGTAAAATATTATAATGAAATGTGCAAAGACTTGGAGTTAGAAAACCAAAAGGAAGAACAAACTTGGCATTTCTCAAGCTAAAAGGACTGAAGAAAAAAATTTAAGCCTCAAGTTGCAATACTGAAGGATTCTATGGGAAAATACTGAACGATGCAGGAAGCATCAAAAGAAGATGGAAGGAATAAGAAGATGGAAGGAATATACAGAGTCACTGCACCAAAAAGAATAGGTCAACACACATCTATTTCAGGAGGTAGCATATGATCAAGAACCAATGGTACTGAAGGAAGAAGTTCAAGCTGCACTGAAGGTATTGGTGAAAAACAAGGCTCCAGGAACTGTAATACCAACTGAGATGTTTCAACAAACTGATGCAGCATTGGAGGTGCTCACTCATCTATGCCAAGAAATTTGGAAAACAGCTACCTGGCTAACTGACTGGAACAGATCCATATTTGTGCTCATGCCAAAGAAACATGATCTATCAGAATGTGGAAATTACTGAACAATATCATTAATATCACATGCATGTAAAACTTTGCTGAAGATAATTTAAAAATTGTTGCAGCAGTACATCAACAGGGAACTGCCAGAAATTCAAGCCAGATTCAAAAGAGGATGTGGAACAAGGGATATCATTGCTGATGTCAGATGGATATTGGCTGAAAGCAGAGAATACCAGAAAGAGAGGCCCCATGGACAGATCCAAACTCCCCGAGGTACTGAGTTGCTGGACGGAGGGCTCTGGGGACCATGGTCTTGGGGAACATCTAGCTCAATTGGCATGACACTACTTATAAAGATAATGCTCTACATTCTACCTTGGTGAGTAGTGTCTGGGGTCTTAAAAGCCTGTGAGCG